>NC_140939.1:7033841-7281341 GCF_014529385.1 Adiantum capillus-veneris | reverse complement strand
AATTTTTGCTCAACCATTTCAATGTACATTGGTGCCCGTTTGAAATCCATACATAGTGATAACTTCTCTTTCCTTTGGCTGAGATTATCATGCTTAGTTGCTTCTCCACATGAAAGGTCAATACATAAGGTGCGATGGTCGGATTCCGGGGTCCATTGACCAAACATAAAACTCTTTATGCGATACATGATGGCTTCAGAGAGTAGCATATAGTCAATCACACTATCCCCATTATGTCTTCTACATGTAAATCCATTGGTTCCACTCCACAAAGATACACCATTGGCAATGAGCATACCCGTGCTATTACACATGTGTAAAAGTAACTTTCCATAGTGATCCGGCTCTTTCTCATCCATTGAAGTACGATCATACAAGTGAACTTCCTCCAACTCCCTTGAAATGTATGGCATATCAAATTGTTGAGTATCATGTTGCAATGTTTTTGTGCGAGCATTCATATCCCCAAATACAATAACATCACCTTCACCTTTGAAATAAGCAATGTCCTCTTCCAAATCAGAAAATGGTTGATCTCTATCCATGCAAGCATAAAAGGGAGAATCATGATGAGGAATGTAGCAACCGGCTACAAAAATGGGTGCTCTTTTTGGTGTCATAATTTTCAGCCATACATAACGTTTGTACTTGTCATCTTTCACAATTGATACAAAATCTTCCAATCCTTTCTTAACCATACATGCTAACCCTCCTTGTCCTCTTCGTTGCTTGAGATTCTTTGACCACATCAATGAATGTACATTGTAATCCTCCAAGCCGTTAATCCTTTGTGTATCATGCTCCCAAGTTTCAACAAGAAGTACAACATCGGCTTTGCTTGTTAGTTCATCAATGCCAACCCCCGCATTCCATGGGTATCCATTACAATTCCAAAAGCATATTTTCAATTGTAACTCGGTCTCATAGGTCACACATCCCTATTTGCTTGAGAGACTTGCCTCCTCCTTGGGCACATTTTCTTCATGAGAGATCTCCTTGTTTTTATTATTCTTTTCCTCATATGCCTTGCGACGCATATTTTGTTGCTTAATAGTACGATCTTCACATACAAAACATTTTGTATCCCTCAAATAGATCCAACTATTATCAAGGATAATCTTTCGCTTGGTCTCATCCGGCATGGTGCATACAATTGGCTGTTCTCCCGAGCGAGGAGCTCCTTGCTTCCCCACTCTATGTGCTCCATATACCATAACTCCGGACATGCCAAAGTGGGTTTTGAAGAAATCTTCAATAACAATGGCAAGAGAAGGAGGTGTCTCTAACTTCTCTTCGGGAATTCCACGAATAACAATGTTCTTGGAACGTCGCTCCCGTTCCTTCAACTCCTCCACATCCACATTCTCAACATTCTTTGTTTGAACCATAGCTTGCATGAGTGAGGAATTAGAAACCACATTGCTACCACATACATCAGCCCAAGACTTGTTTGTGCATACATTTTTCATGTCGCATACATCCCGGCTCATAGTGTCAAATTTCTCCTCTTTCAATACATGGTCATGCTCTACTTTGCTCATCCGCTCCTTCAAAGCATTCAAGTCCACAAGAGAGCGTTTACATTCCTTGACTTCCTCTTCAAGTTGCATCAAACGTGTTGTTTGCATCTCAAGTGTCCTCTTGAGATTCTCATTCTCAACCACAAGTACCCTTAGTGTGCCATTCTCCATTGCAAGTGCTCGTAAGTCTTCGCCTTGTTTGTTTACGGTCTCTTGCAATGATATCAAGTACGCCATGATCATGGTTTCCGATGTCGTTGGTTGGGTGGTTGTGTTGCTATCTCCATACTTAGGAGATTTTGGATCATTTTCCACAATGGTTGTGGATCTTGTTGAAGAAGAATAACCCTTGCGAGTGCCGGAAGACATTGTATGTAGAATAGGAGATGAGAATCAATTTTGTTGAACCTGTTCACTTTGGAAATGCTACTACAGAAACGCCTTTCATAACTCTGAAAATTTCTGTCTTTACATCAATGCGTAGAGGACTTCGTGCTCTTCGATTGAAGCTATAGATCACCCAAATCGGAGTTCGGATGAAGAAGTTATGATCAAAAGAGTGGACTACTGTCTACTAAGTCAAAAAAACGGCTGCACTGAGAGAGAGAGAGAGAGAGAGAGAGAGAGAGAGAGAGAGAGAGAGATCTCTACGTTCACTTTAAACAACAAGTGAACATGGAGAGAGAGAGAGAGAGAGAGAGAGAGAGAGAGAGAGAGAGAGAGAGAGAGAGAGAGAGATCTACGTTCACTTTAAAACAACGAAGTGAACATGGAGAGAGAGAGAGAGAGAGAGAGAGAGAGAGAGGAGAGAGAGAGGAGAGAGAGAGATCTCTTCGTTCACTTTAAACAACAAAGTGAACATGGAGAGAGAGAGAGAGAGAGAGAGAGAGAGAGAGAGAGAGAGAGAGGGATCTACGTTCACTTTAAACAACAAAGTGAACATGGAGAGAGAGAGAGAGAGAGAGAGAGAGAGAGAGAGAGGGAGAGATCTACATTCACTTTAAACAACAAAGTGAATATGGAGAGAGAGAGAGAGAGAGAGAGAGAGAGAGATCTACGTTCACTTTAAACAACAAAGTGAACATGGAGAGAGAGAGAGAGATCTCTCTCTCTTTCTCTCCATTTCACATATTGTGTTAAAGGAACGTAGAACTCTCTCTCTCTCTCATCTCTCTCTCGTCTCTCTCTCTCTCCATGTTCACTTTGTTGTTTAAAGTGAACGTAGAGAGAGAGATTATCATATGGGTATTAAATTGCATCCGTATTATTGGATGTTCCCTTTGTTTCATTGAAAACAAGAAATTTGTTGTTGACAAAGAGAGAGAGAGAGAGAGAGAGAGAGAGAGAGAGAGAGAGAGCTCTATGTTCAATGAATTGTTGTTTAAAGTGAACGTAGAGACAGAGAGCTCTCTCTACGTTCAATGAATTGTTGTTTAAAGTGAACGCAGAGAGAGAGAGAGAGAGAGAGAGAGAGAGAGAGAGAGGTTGTAAGACGGCCCTGTATGTTTCAAGCTGGCAACATGAGTGACTTCTTCAACTTTGTTTTGCTTCCAAGCAATCTATGGAATATGGCAAGAACTGAGATTGCGACAGTTGTCATTTTCTTGGCCAATAACTTGATGTTGTATGTGTCAGCATACGTCAATTGCCGTATATCTGGTAGGGTTACCACCCCAAAGCTCCCATGTGCCAGGTGCCAACGTAGTGCCGGGCTCGAGAATTGGCATTTGTCTCCACCCTTCCATCAAGATGCAATGCTACCCAATAATAACTTTGCCTTCTATCACATAGGATTGCAAAGTGGAAAATGCTCCGCTGTGATGTATTTTCCGATGTCCGTCTCTGCTGAGAGCCCTGTGGGCGAGGTTTTGGCAGCATGAATGACACGGTGGTCTTGCACATTAGGAGCAAAATTGATGGTAATCTTGTTGAGGTCTCCACAAATGACGGATCCATACCACACAGACAAGACATCCCAGACATCAATTGTGCCGCAATGACAATATTGTGGGCAACATAAGCGTCCACAGCAATTTCACGGCCACCAGAAGTGGGTGCTAGCGCTCTCTCTCGCTCTAAGCTCAAGTGGGTGCTCTCTCTCTCTCTCTCTCTCTCTCTCTCTCTCTCTCTCTCTCTCTCTCTCTCTCTCTCTCTCTCTCTCTCTCTCTCTCTCTCTCTCTCTCTCTCTCTCTCTCTCTCTCTCTCTCTCTCTCTCTCTCTCTCTCTCTCTCTCTCTCTCTCTCTCTCTCTCTCTCAGCTCAAGTGGGCACTAGCGCTCTTAGCCTGCGCACATGCGTACGAGCGACGGCTCCTCCCGACAAAAAAGCGCTCCGTGCCCACCAAAGGCCCACCATGCCCCTGCACGCAACCACCATGACTCCCACCGGCGCAATCGAAACGTGCCTCTGCTCGCCTTAACGGTTACCCCGGTGACTCGGCGGTGAGGACCGTTTGTGTGGTGAGAAGAAGCCTTAGTGGCTGCCGACAGGAGGACATCACAACGTTTTTTGTCGTCAGCGTTTTGATACCGGCTGGAGCTGCAACATGTGCGCATACTGCCGATAGGTGGTGAAGTCTTCTCCTCAACCGGCCACCCACCGGGACCAAGGCATGTGTGCAGGCTATCTCTTGAGCTGTGAGTGTGTGTGTGTGTGTGTGAGAGAGAGAGAGAGTCTAACACGAGTTACACTTTGAATTTATGTTTAAGAAGTGGGCAGGAGAGTTGCATGCAGCACTAGTGCAATTGGACCCTCCTTTTGTCAAAATCTCCCAAGCATTACTCTCATCATGGCTTGATGTGATACCTCCTGCATATCTAAAAGAGCTCTCACTACTTCAAGACAACTTTTGCAACTGGTGTTGTACAAAGACAATAAAACAAGAGCTGGGATTACCACTAGAATTAATATCATTTGAGATCACTCCTAACTTGTAGCGACAAGTGCATCTCTTTGTCAGGGCTATCAGGCCTAACCAAGAGAATGGTTAGATTGTAGTCATCAAAGTACAATGTCCAAGTGTTCGAGCAACAATTACTTTGGATATATTCATTCTACGTTTGCTTGCTAGTTTTGTGCGTAGAGCTAGCAAGTTCGATAGAGATCTTGAGGCTATCGTAGATGAGTGGACGACTAGTGTATTTTGGGAAATGGATTATGCAGCAAAGGCTTAGAATGGCTTACGCTTATGGATATCCTTTGGGAGTCTACCAGATGTTGTAGTTCTGGAGATGTACTCGAAACTGTCTAGTAAGAGGGTTTTAGTATTGGAATGGTTAGAGGGGCAAAAATTGTCCTATGTCAATGATCTTCATCTAATTGAGGTGGGAGTATACCGTTCTTTAACTCAACTTTTGGAGTATGGAGTCTATCATGCAGACCCACATCCTGGAAATCTTATTTTAACCTACGACAGAAGGCTCACACACACACACACACACACACACACACATATGTATATTTAGACAGAGCGAGAGAGGGGGGGGGGAAGCTCACTTTCAAAGGCTCACTCCAAAAACGGATTTTCTAGCAAAGCGAGCTTTATTCTTTGATTCGTCAATCGAACAAAAATATGGAAAAAGTTCCCTCCAACGCTCCCCCCGAAAGCTCCCTCAAAACCTCAACTCGGACAGAACTTGACATATCTCTTGAGTAGAAATGCCGCTTTGCGAACTAATTCACCCTGTTTTTACTTGAATCTTTGAAGTTGCAAGACTGTATTGTGAGCTATGCCTTTCTGCGAGAATTCTTCGATGAATTCTTCAAACAGCTTGTCTAGAGTCTCAAAATCCTGTCTTTCCACTAAGTCAAACCGTGTAGCCATGTCATCTTCCAGAGTCAGTCAAAATCCTAGAAATTAAACTTCTTCTGCTTTAGTTACTCTTTTGAAAACTGCTACATGATCTTTTGGATCTTTATCTCTGACATATTTCCTATTTATCCATTTTTGAACTTGGAATGATCTAACTTGCCGATTGTATACAAATCTAACCATAGACTCTCCCAATCCTTCTCTCACTACATGCCTTCTACTATGCCTAGGTTCTTCTTTGATTTCATCTTCTAAGTCATATCCTCGTGAGTGTCTCACAATAGGTGGGTCTTCTTGAAACTCTCTCTCGATTCTTACTCTTTCTGCATAAGGTAACCCTGTTGTAGTCAGTCTAACAGTTGGTTCTCAACCTTTTCTCAAATACAACTATGATGGGAATAGTGGTGGTGCTTTTGGTCTTGGGATGACCAGATAACCATCTCTATTGATATTTGGTCTTGGTATGGCATCTTGATGTAGCCCTGATTGCAATGACATTAGTGTATTTGGTCCCACATTGTTCATTGGTGGATAGATCGTCATTTCCACTCTCATTGTTTGGTCCGATTGATACATGATTGTATATTGGTCTTCTTCAAAGGGATTGGTCGTACTATTGGAGATTGGTCCATTGGGGAGATTCACTTGAGAAGGCATGTCTGCCATCTCTGTGATCATTTCATCTCTCGTTATCGCTCTAGGAGGGAATCCGGGTGGCTCCCTCTTTGGAATTCTTGTAGAAATTTTCGTGTTTGGTGGAGGTATCTGTGGTCCTTCATTGACCAAATATCCACCTACTTCTAATGAAGTCTGTGGATTTGCGCTTTCTACAACTCTATATTCTCGTCCATACTTGTCAACAACTATATATTTCCATTGACAGTGGACTCCGTATGTATAGACATATAAGAACTTGTAATCCATCAACTCTTCTAGTATGGCTCTAACCAACTATAAAGGCTGACCTCACTGCCATCAATGTATCTATATATTCCTTCACTCTGATGATCTGTCATCCAAAATCTCTCAACAAAATTGGTCTTTTTCAACTGCAAGTTTGGAAGATCCATTGTGGGCGGATGCTCCTCTATCACTGGGATCTCGGAGGTTGTATAAGCTGAGTTTGAATCTAAAATAGACATGATTTATATCTCTAGCTTGATGTAAGAAGACTTTTTCCAATTTGTTCAAGTACTTTGGTTAGGAAAAAGTCAAAACTATGTCAAAAACCACGATTGTTTCTTCACAATTCTCTCAAATTGTCACTTTTAGACACCCCTAACTTCCGGATGCATTTTAAGGCCTTAAACAACATTTTTTTTGAATATCTGACCAACCATGAATGACCAATATTGTAGAGCTACTTTGGAGCTTTGTTTTCATAAAAAGTTTCTGAATCTGATACCGGGAGCTCAAGTTATGGCCAAAACAGTATTTTATTGCATTCAATCTTCCTGTAGGTGAAGTCCAACAATTTTAGAGTGTCAATACTAGATGCATGCTTTGGTCCACTTACAAGTGTTCAAACTTTGTTTTAGAATGATATTTGGGATTCTAGGGTCAAAAAAGGAAGTTCTTTGATTGGTCAAAGTTCTTGTTTGTCCTCAACCTGTGCCTGGAGTCTTCATACGTGTATGATGTCTTTTGACTTAGAATTGCTCCGAAATTTAATTGTAAACTCTCCTTGGTGTACTCTAACCATTCCAAATCTCTGTTTGTAATTCTAACACTTTTAGTCAAGTCTATCACTCCTTTTTCTGTTTGGTTGCTTCCAACTTCCCTAGGAGATTAGCTAAGCCAAAAGTGATCCAAATTGAATGAAATTTGGTCTCTAAGCTTATTTTGTGATGGCAAACACTTCTATAAGCTCATATGTAAGTTTTGATCTCTAATTTGGGACTTGAGACATCATACGCATATGATGTCTTTTCTGCCAAACTGAAGTGACTTTTATCCCAAAGACTCTTTATCACTCAAGCAACTCTCAACAACTTTTAGAATTGAATTCCAACACCTTTTGTGCAAGTTATGGATAATACAAGCATGAACCTTGCCCAATTTTCGTCTTTGGGCACTTTTTAGACCAAATGTGCTCCAAATGCAATGAAATTTTGGATAGGGAGTTCTTTTCTGCTTTAGGACATCAGATGTCTGATTTCTGACCTCTAAGACATCATACGCATATGATGTCTTTTGGCTCATATTTCACTTTTGCTTCTACTCAAGGTTCTCCTTGATGTGTACAACAAGGATATGTACTCAAAAAAAAAAGTGGATGTCAAAATTGCTCAAAATCACTACTTTTTCACCTTTACCTTCTTGGATTTGCAAAAAAATCCTTAAATTCAAAGATATGTGTCTAATCTGTTCTCTTGCCTTGAATGAAATTATTTGCTAGATGAGTGTAAGTGTGCAACAATTTTTGGTGAATGGTTTGAATGTAAGCTGCTTTCTAGCATTAACAAGTGATATATTTTGAAGGGAAAGTAGTGGCCACTAACATAACTAAAGATGGTTTTGATCACATTAAGAGAGTTGGAGATCACTTCATTATACACTTTTCCATGTCATTGCTATATATGTCAAATGTGTTTATTATAAGCATCAATTTTGTGCCCAATGTGATAGTTCAATAATAATATTGCATTAATGGCATTAAAAAATGGAGACTCGTGAACTGCTTTGATGCTTGGGTTGGATGAAGCTATTTCCATGCACTCAAGAATGAGATTTTTGCAAGAGAGCACTTTCTCTATTTTGATTTTTATGGGTCTTCTTGATGATTGAGAATATGCATTGGAATTATCCATCCGTTATGGATGAAATCAATTTTTTTATTGAATGGATTGCATTACTTTGTGATTTCTAATAATTCTTGATCATCTTTAGTGCTTGTCTTGATTGGATTTCACATTGCTTCATTTGTGTGCTACATTGATGATACCGTTTCATGCTTGGTCAAGAACTCTTGTGCTTTAAAAATTGAGCTTGATATTGAGTGTGCATTTTAGTGCTTTCTTTGAATGCAAAACCCCTACATAGCACTAAAATTGAGTTTCTTTAAATGACCATGGGAGAGCATTAAACTTCTGGGTTATGGATTGATCATTTTTTCTTGTGTTGAATTTCCATATTCTTAAGAGCACTAATAATTGACTTCGTGTTTGAAGAGTGATTAGCAAAGTGGGATTCCATTGCAACTACGGGATGTCGGCATTGCAATGTATTGCAATATGTGGCTATTTAGAGCCATTTGATTTCATTTGACCCAAGTTGTTAGCCAACTTTTTTGAGAGATTTCAAGTACAAAATTTGGCTATTAAGAGCCGTTCACTTTCATTCAATAAAAAATTGCAGTCATCTCTAGCTCATAGCTTGCTCTAAAATTGTAAAATTTCATGTGAGCTAGTTGTTAGCCAACTTTTTTGGAGAGCTTTAAAAATATAAAATTTGGCTTTCAAGAGCCACTTCATTTCATCAAAGTTGCATTATTTCTAGCTCTTAGTTTGTTTTAAATTCCATATTTCAATTGAGCTAGCACTGAATCAACTTTTGAATCATACATGAGAGGTTTTAACATTGCAAAATGTGCTTACTTAGAAGCAGTATCTCTCATTTTTGTTGTGTATGCATAAATCTGCTACTAAAGAGCATCATGTTCATAACCAAATGTATTTTTTTCCCTAGGGTTTTTTCCCTTTGGCATATTTGGGTATTTGAGACCCTAGAATTAGGATTTCATAAATGTTTTTTTTTGTGTATTTTTGGCTTTCCATAAATGGCCTTTGGAGCTTGTGTTTGCACCTAGCTTCAATCAGCTTGGATTGTAAATAAAATAAATAAAGAGACTTCTCTACACAAAGTGGGTGCTTTCTCAAGGATGCTCGAAAGAGCATAAATAGGTGAAATCCTTCCATGATATTTCTCTTTTCTTTATCTCTCCATTCCCCATGCTTGGATTTAGTGAATTTGCTTCTAAGTTATGGTTCTTTCATTTTCAAAATCTAGGCATACTAAAGTTTCAACACTTTGCTTTGTGAATATTAAAATCATTTAAAATTTGGCTTTATGTGTGCTAATCATGGGTAATTGGCCTTGACCTTAGGCTAATGTAGGATCATTTCTTGTTATTCCTAGATTCTTAGCGATAGTTTTAATACTCTATTCATTTTTAACATGACCTAGGGCTATGGTTAGGCTTTAGTCCTTTAGTCCATTTGCCATAGATACTCTCATGATGGAAGAAATAACAAAATTCTAAACAATGAGGAAAAAAAGTGTCAAAAAAAAGTAGCAAAAATGCTACTAGACACATGAAAATAAATTTTCTATGTTATGTTGTGTCTTGTGAGTCCTAGCACCTTATTGGCACTTGGCAAGCGAGGAGAATCACCTTAGCTCACTTGGTCAAGGCCCTAAACCGATGCCCTAGGCTGATAGGGGTTAACTGTTGCCTTGGTAGGCTAGTAGGCTTTTGAAACACCTTCTTGAGGGTTCAAGGAGCTGAGAGTTGTACCTAGACTTGCCTTGGGATGGTAGCCTTGTATTGTTCTTTACTTTTTTCTATGAATGACAAAAACAAAACTTCCACAAGCCTCAAAAATCTGTGACAATGTACTAATAGATTAGGAGTTCTTTTATAGCCCCTAGACATGATACACTTGGATGCCTTATTAAGATTGATCACATAGTTTTTAGGCTAGTAGGTATATGAACTTGCATTAGCGTAGGGTCATAATTGATTGCTTGTGTTTCATGAATAAAATTAAAATTTCAAGTGATTTAATTTTCACAATAATTTAGGTGTTTTTTTGCTTTATGTTGTTTAGTTTTTTATTATGATTGACCCATCTTATAGAAGCAAAAATTCACTTTGCATGATTTTCATTGTACTTCATGTTTTATTGATCCTTGTTGGCCTTTTGATACTCATTACTCGTATTATGATTTGCAGCTCAACAATCTTCCATGGACTTGCTTTCACCCATGTCTCCGTGCTCTGCTTCAACGACACACGAGGACGTGTCCCAAATTAGGAAGGGGGGAATGGTAGCAACGACTAACACATGCGACACCGATACGCACCAAGCAAGGGATGTTCTATGGATGTGCACAATATCTCCTATCCACATTATATAATGTCTTGGGATCATTGGGAGTTTCAAATTGTATATGCTAGCTAGAGGACTCAACTTAAACCCATAGTAGAAAGGATTGTGGTGCAAGCCTTTATAAGAAATCCTTTATGCAAGGAGGATTCATTCTTGAGTATCCATTCTTGAGAGCTCTCTCTCTCTCTTGACTATTCACTCTATGGATGGCCTAGCCTTGAGCTTAATGCCCATGCTTAAGAGGATAGTGCTAATCCATTCTAATTAGAGAAGTATTTCTTAATCTAATCTCTACTTTCTTCATTAGTCTTAATTCTTCTATATTTCATTATGTCATGAAGTAGTTTCACCTTCTCATTATTCTAGATTTGAGTGTAGGTGGTGACTTCTTGCTTATTAACCACTTGTATCCTTCTATGAGCACTGGATTTGCGATATTTAACATCTCATATTAGGTTGATTAAGTTGGTTCTTAATCTTGTGATTAGTGTATGTGCCCTATTGTTTGCTTGTGTGTGGATGGGTTTAATGAAACTCTAGCACCATTCACCTTGTGTGTGTAGTTTTTTATGAAGTACCTTGATTGGCATGTTGTGATTGGAGAGGCCAATACCAATACAATTAAAGTGTGCTTGTCAAGAGTGTGCTTTGAGATTCTAGTCTATGGCAAGTCGGACTTTGGTGGGCTTAATGTGTATAGGTGATTCTTGATTGATGATGTGATTAGAGTTAGTGATTCATGGTGAATCTCTATTGCATTGGAAGAGCATTCTATTGAATCCTCTCATTTGACACATCCAATGATGCTCATGCTTCCATGCCCTATCCGGGTTGCCGATCCTAGGATTGATAATTTTGTTGGTCTTGGGTTGATTAGGTTATGCTATGATTTCCCCCAAAATTTGGCTCAATGGGAGTTCCAGGTTGAAGATTCGATAAAATCCCTAAAGGCCTTGGATGCCCGAACAAACCATATTTTTACCTTAGGTATATAAGGCAGTGTGTAAAATAAATTAGGGTTCTCAAGCTCATTTGTTGAGACCATTCTTTGGTAAGAGCTCTTGAGGTGTAAAGCTATGGAGTCCTTGAGCTTCTCCTTGCTCATGTAACTTCATTAACACTAATCAATGCTTAATTCTCTTTCACTATGCCTCTCTCATACTTCTTGTGATTGCTAATGATGCTTTGATTAGCTAGATCATAGATAATTAGTGGTTAATCCCTATCTAATCTTGTGTGATTGCCCTCTTTTGTTTGTGTGTGCATGTAGGTTTGATTGGAATGTGGTGCTCAATAGATCTATGTGTGTGTGTGCGCTTGTGATTAGTGTGCTGCATGATAGGATTAGTGATGTGTGCATCTTGCAATCGTTAGTGTGATGTGGAGATTGCCAATCATTGTGGCTTAGCTCCTCCATAGGCCGAGAAGCTCACCTCATAGAGTCACCATTCATGTTTCCATGATTAGCTCACTAATTGTGTGAGTGTTTCCATGTCTTTGCTGGGTAGCTCATCTCTCCTGATTGATAATTTTGTTGGTCATTGGAGCTATGCTACAATGGTATCCCCAACACCAAGGCGTGCCAATGATGATGACTATCAGAGGTAGTCACCCAAAAGTCGTGCATGGTGAGCTTGACATCTCAACAAAAAAGGGGAGAGATAAGAGGTAAGAGAAAGAGACAACCTAATTTTTTAACTTTAAAGGTTGAAAGTTGAAGATTAAAAAGATTTATAGGTTCCAAGATTCACAAAAATGAGACACATGGAGGGCTCTTTGGCTTTGAGGTTTACTAGCTCATGTTACCTCCCTATTGTAGATTTTTCTCACTCTTACAAACCAAGAGGTAAAATGTTAAGTGCTTAATGTCGTAAAGCAAGTTTGGTAGCCACCAAGATATCATTGGTAGCTCATAGTCTACATGGTAGTTACCCTTGTATACATGGTCTACATACCCTCAAGTCCATGTATTGAGTGGTAGCTTCCAAATTATTTATTGATATCCACCAATCTATTTAGTAGCAACCCTTATTATTGACTCTACTATTAAGAAACAACAATAGCTACCATGTTTGATAGTGGTAGCCACTAATATTTATTGCATTCTGCTGACTTATGGGTCAATAGTACAACATAACTCAATCTTTGTACCAAAGTCTTATTTTCTAAGAGTTATTGAAATGATGTGGATTATGGTTAAAAACATCATTTGTAATGAGTAGCTATTCTAGTTGCAGAAGCCGGGGTGAAATGGAACCTCTAGATTGTAAATACAAATCCTTTTGACACATTGAACTCTGTTTTTGGTTCAACCTATGGTAGCCTTAGTATATAAGGTGCCTAGGTCATTTTGTAAAGATAACTTTATCATAAATCAAAGCTTTGAGTTGTCTTCGACTGTGTTTGAGAGAGAAAAAGAGAGAGCGTGAGCTTCACCCTGACACAACTCTTTGCTTGCTCATCGTATTGGAGATTTGACTGCACCATTGCGATAGGCTCGGAGAGAGCTACGCACAACACCAAGCATTCCACATGAAACGGAGCACACACGCTACTACATCCACGAGCTATTTTTGTGGTCGTAAGTGTATCAAACAATGTCTATGTTTTGTGTGCAAGTAGTCATTAGAATTGTAACTACGCATAAGTACTCATTGATTTTTGTTCTGGCATTTCCAAAAAAAATTCTCTGTCTTCATACCCATTTTTTTAGATGGGTTTCAAGGGAAGATTTTAAGTGTAGAGGCTTTGGGACAGGTGTATCCTAGTGAGGGGATAGTGTTCCTTAAGGTTCGTACGATTTTGGTATGGTTTAGTGAGTTTCCTTCCGTTTTTTGTGTATGTGAGCTGGACGGTATAGTTGAAAGCAGTGAGATTCCTGATTAAGGTTTAGTTGGCCTTCTAGAGTGTTGCATGTGTGGGATGGTCTCAGCCTGACAAGCTATAAAGATTGCCTATGTGCACCTATTATGTCATATGTGTCCTTGATTGACATTATTTTGATCTAGGTAGTGTTGCATGCACTTTATATGTGGTGTGATTTCCACCCGCAACATTGGCACCACTGCTGGGGACACAAGGACTTGAGTAGGTAATCCTACCAACACTCGTGTGATGGTTGCTTTCTTTAGTTTTGACTAAAGAGAGCATTTATCTTAAGTGGATCTGGAAGAGGATATCTCGAGATCAAGTGGACAGCCAATGTGTGACTTTCCGACTATAGAGATTTAGTTAGGATTTGTAGTATTAGTTATAGATTAGAGTAGTTGTTGGTGGTCGAGTGATTTGTGAGGTGATAAAAGCATTTGCTAGTCCGAGTGTGGCAATGAACCCTTTTTCTACTCATAAATGCAAAACCCCACATGATGTGTAGGAGTAGTTTTAGGTAAGACATGTTGATTCTGGTCTAGATCTATTCATCTCAGTGATTTATTTGTTGAAACACTTGTTTGCATTCACAATCTTTGAAAAGTTGATTTTGAGGATAAATATGCAATAAACATGTTTATACTGACATTTTTTCATGATTAATTGATGTTGTGCATATAAAAGGGCATTTGCAAGAGTTTTGTGAAGAAAATTTGAAAATTTTCAAATTAACACTTGGTGGATACACTTATCTTCACCAGTGATACTACAACTGGACTACACGGAGCTGGTCTACCTACCGGAGTGATGGTACACTTATCTACTCACCTCACTCACTAGCGGTTCATACTAGACCATTGTACTAGCTCCCCTTATATGTTTTATATTCCCTTATGTTTTTGTAGACCTCTTATCTAGAGTTTTTGATGAAGAAGACGAAGTACAACCTTTTTCCTCCATCTTTGTGTGTGTGTGTGTGTGTGTGTGTGTGTGTGTGTGTGTGTGTGTGTGTGTGTGTGTGTGTGTGTGTGCTTACAAGAGCTCAAGCTCTCTCCTTCTCCATCTCTTGACATGGTATCATAGCCTGGTTGTGTTTATGATCTCCAAATGAGGTGATTTCTTTTGGAGAGTGCATCTCAGGGTTCTATATAGTCCTTTGGACTGTAACTGTTCAGCCAAATTTCCATTTTGAGCGCGTTTTGACCCCCACTCTGGAGTTAGAGTGCGTTCACATGCAGAAACCTAAGGTTCGAGATTCTACAAATCTACATATAGGTGGTGCACAAAGATTTATTTTGGTTGCATTGTGCACATATACTATTTAGTAAAGTGAAACAGGTGTATGTATGCAGACTGTGGTTTTACAGGTGGTAATCGACTATTTTTAGCAAGTTGCTCAAAGACTGTGTAAAGGGTTGGAAACATGTCGTCCAAAAATGATGGGCTTAGCTAGGTAGTCAGTGAGAATCTGGACAAGAACAACTTCTATTCTTGGAAGTCTAGATTGAAAGGTTATTGGGACTACATTGATGGAAAGAATGATATAGTACCACCACTGCCAGAGGAAGGTGAGAGTGTTGTGCAAATTGAGACATTTAAAGATTGGAGCCAGGGAACTCAAAAGGTCATGCACTGGATTTCTGTAAGTGTACATCACTATGGTTGGGCATATATAGGAGGATGCTCAATCTCCTAAGGAGGCTTGAGACACTTTGTTGTCATTGAGTGTAACCAACACAAAGTCAAGGAAGCTGTAGTTGAAGACAGGGTGGAAACAATTCTGAATAGGTCCTTTTCAACAACAACAAAAGAGGAAGAGGACATGGTATAGGTCATGGATGAGGCCGAGGAAAAGGACACCACCAAGCAGAACAGTAGAACAGAAGAACAACAATCACGGTCAGAACATAGGTGGTGGTTTTGAGGAAACTCTTCAGGTAGGAGGAGTCCAAGAGGTCGTGGAAATCTACAACACAATAATACTGGTCAACATTGGAATGTAGTATGTTGGGGTTGTGGAAGACATGGTCAATTTGAACATGTCTATCCAAACAAGAGGCAACAAAACAATTATGAAACCACTAGCAGGAGTGCAGATGAGCCCAAAAGCTATTTGTGGTACAACACATGCTGATTACTATGTCTACAAATGTGGAAAAATCTAATGATTATGTTTGGTATGTGGATTTTGGTGCATTGAATCACATGAACATCCATGGTGAATGGTTTAAGGAAATGCATACTTTAGTAAGTTCTGGCTATATAAAAATTGGGGATGATACTGCACACCCTATCATGCATACCATAAATGTATCATTGTCTATGACAGATGGTAAAGTGAAGTACCTGGCTGATGTACTACATGTACCCAACATTACAAAAGAACCTGGGTTTACAGGTTAGGTTTAACTTTTGATGGTCTCTTTGTCATAGAGAATAAGAAGGATGGAAGGCTGGTTGCACAAGGAAATAAAGTGGGCAAAAATGTTTACTTTGGATGTAAATGTGCGTGAAGTGAATGCTTCCATATTTGCACAAGGTGCAAGTGTTGTTCCAAATATAGAAATTTGGCACAAACGTATTGGTCATGTAAATTTGCAAAGGCTGAAAATGATGCAGACTAAAGAGATGGTTACAGGATTACCTACGTTTTGAGTTACTGAAATACAAAAGTATGTGAAGCTTGTCAATTTGGAAAGCAAGAAAAATCATCCTTTCCTCATGATAAGCATCTAAGTAGGAATGCATTAGATTTAGTGCATACAGATGTATGGGGTCCGACAAATACCGCATCTATGGGTGGATGTAGAAACTATGTCAGTTTCATTGATGACCATACGAGGAAGGTATGGGTCTACTTCATGAAGTAGAGAAGTGAGGTGTTCATGCATTTTTAAAATATCAAAGTTATGGTTGAAAAATAGACTAGGAAACATGTAAAGTGCCTGAGGTCAAATCGAGGTAAAGAATACTTCTCCAATAAATTCAATGGTTTTCTGAAAAAGCATGGACTTCAAAGGCGGTTTTCATGTAGGTATACTTTGCAGCAAAATGGTGTTGCTGAGCAAAAGAACATGCACATTGCAGAAGTGGCTAGAGCATTGATGAATGAGAAGAACATGCCTCATTGTTATTAGGCTTAGGTTGTTGCTACATGTGTCTACATTATGAACATGATCCCTACCATTGTAGTACATGATATGATACCTGCAGAAAAGTTCAATGGTGAAAAACTAGATGTATGAGATTTTAAAGTATTCGGATGTATTTCTTATGTGCATGTGCCGGATGAGCTAACTGACACCACAACCCATATGATAGAAAATTATACTTAGCACCCATGTCCAATAAGGCATTATAAAGAACTTTTCTAGAGGCGCTATTTAGCTCAATAGGGCATCGTAGAGGAGTGTCAGATTCCAATCAATCATCCTCTGTTTCAACGTGGAATGCATGTGAAACTCCCAGGTTGGCCTCCAGTTGGCGTCTTATACGTTGTTGTCACTCCTTAGCCTCATCTTGAGCTTGTATCTTCTTCAACTTGGCTTGTACCTTGGCTGCCTTCTTTTTATGGATGGCATGTAGTTTCTCTTGGCTTAAAGGATCATAATATCTTTTAAATTTACTCCCATTGAGGAATCCAATGGTTTCAACTCCATCAAGAGTTTTGACCCAAAGGGTACCTTGTGGGGTGATTTCGTATACTCTATATGGTGCTTTTCCTGCATATTTCAACTTTTTCTTCTTGTTACGCACTCCATACATAAGGACTTTATCAACAACATTGATATCTTTGTCCTTTAGATGAGTACAGTCGAACCATTTCTTTCTTCTGTCTTTCTCCACAAGTGCATTTTGCATAGCCAATTGTCTTTCTTCATCTAACTTCTCAAGGATATATAAACGCTAAACTAAAGGGTTACCATGCCAACCTTCTTGTGAAGCTACGCGTAGACTAGGAATTACAAACTCCCATGGCATGTTATTTGTCATGCCCATCACTGGGGAAGGCATGGTAGACGTGGTGTCGTCAAGGGAAAGATGAGCTAGACTTGGAAAGGTAAATCTATCATTTGTGGGCTCAGATTGTACTGAGACCCATGGAAAAACAACACATGGAGGAACCATCGGCCTTATCGAGGGGGTCTCCATTTGCGATAAGGTTGGTTGCCTAGCCTTCCCCGTATCCAAGAATCTCATGCGACCTGTTGGAGGAATGTGGATCCCTTTGTTCTGCCTTTCTAGCTTGATAACCTTATGGATAACGTCACAAACTCTTTGTTCTTGATCCTTTACACTAGAAGCACCCATTGTGGATTGTAGGACATCTAACCAACCCACGTGATAGGTGTGGCATGTGTATAGGTCGGTTAGAGTATCCGTTTGTAGTTCATACTCCCAGTTCTCATTTAGAAATGTTCCATCTAGGATTGAGGTGCTAGGAGTGTCCTTTGAACTAGATGCAATGTGGCCCTCTATGGGCTGGCCCTTAGTGGTCGCTAATTTAGGAGCACTCGATTGCTTGCGTGGCATGGATGCCGACAAAGGGACTAGATGCAATACGGGTCTCTATGGGTTGACCCTTTGTGGTAGCTAGTTCAGGAGCACTCGATTGCTTGCTTGGCATGGATGCTGACATAGGGACCTTTGCCTTAAGATCTCTCCATTGCTCCACCTTGCGTAAGCTCTCAATTTCCTTTTTCCTCGCCACAAGGATATATCGCTCAACCTACTACACTTCCGTAAGACTTCTACCATCAGGTAATATAACCTCGGAGGGGAATAGATCTAAAGAGTCAGGTGGTGTAGTGAATGGAGGATTCACATGCACTCTCTCCAAGAGCATGGGGTTTGCATTGGTCAAGAATGGCAAATTTACTTTCCCACCCCCCTCATTTACATCATTAGCTCCATGTTTGGAGCGAGTGGCTCTACTAAAAGTTTCCTTCAAGCGGCTAAGGACGCTTGGCCCGAACCGTGGGTCCATGGCATGCATGTCTTGGCTTGAGCAATCAAGATTAGGCATTGGGTAACCCTCCATGATGTCGTAGTCCGAGGAAGAGTCACTAGACACAATATGTGGGTCCTCAGCTGTACTACCTTCCCGCTCAGGGCCTAGAGCCTCAGGTAGAGAAATAATGAGTGCCTGCATAAACAAAGACACCCTCTATGTGCTCTTCCTCTAGCACATGACCAGAGCATAGATGCATGTGACCTCAACACTCTAGAAGTGTTGGTGAGTGCCCGTGAAGGCCGCTCACCTAGGTTTTTGGGCGTTTGCAATCCAATTTTTTAATGGTCCTTTTTTCTAACCAAGCCACGGAATATGGCGTATGATAGCTCAAAACAAGCGTCTTGGCTAGAGGGACGTGCCGTGCTTTACAACCCTTGATTCGATTACGTACAACCCTTAGAATCCTAAAATTAGTCTTTTCCTAGGTGGGGAGAGGGCTAGAATTAGTAAGTTCAAGGGGATGGTAGAGGACTTGAGGAACTTGTCCCACATGTCCTCCCTTCACTTGAGATCCTAGTATTTATATAAGGTAGTGTGTGTAGTATATCATAAGACTGAGGACTGAGGCATGGGCTTTGGCCTTGGGCTTGGGCTTGGGCTTCGGGAAAGATCCTGATCCCTTCCTTTTAAACTAAAAAATATTATTTATTTATTTTGTTTTCTTTTTTGTCACTATATTTCTGAACGTTTTTTTAAACAAGTTTTTTGAATTTTTGAATTTTTTTTGAATTTTGTGTGGATAATGTTCAACTGCGTGGCGTCGAGCTAACGCACATAGCATGTCTCCAGTGCACATATTGCTGCACCTCTAGCCGCTCTATCTAAACCGCTAAAAACACTAATTAACAATAATTAACACCACACACATATTGTCTAACTCAGCCAACTACACACGGACATAACTAAAACTGGACATTATAGCCAATTAACAGTTCTCACATAACTCAGCAAAAACAAAAAAATAGATGAAAGCAAGGCTTTCAGAGATACCATTGAGTGCTCCTCAAGCTTAATGCAAGGCTGTCCCCCATAGTGGTGCCAAAAATGTACGCTTACTATATGTGTGGAAGACTGGGAACTTGCCTGTGCACTATGTGAAAGCCTCAAAAGGCTGCAAACACACAACTAGAGAGAACTAGCAAGCTCAAAGAAACAATGGTGTGTCACTCATCTCTCAATGATTTTGTCGTGAAGGATCCTGTTCTACGAAAAAATAAATAGCTGCCGCCAATGCTACAGTCTACCACCTTGCCACCGCCACAATGGTCGATCACTCTCTCTCTCTCTCTCTCTCTCTCAATGATTTTGTCGTGAAGGATCCAAAACCAAGGTTATGCTTGTAAAGACCCTCAATGACGAAAATCCATGCATTGTATACAACAATGAGAAACTTGAAGTGGTAGATCACTTCAAGTACCTTGGCCTTGAGGTTCCATCCAATCATAAATGGAAGGATTGTGCAATGCGTCGCTTGGAAGCCGGAAAGAGGGCTTATTATGCATTTGAGAACATGTGCAATGCAGGAGAGATCAAGTGTTGGGCTCTCAAAAAGTACCTCTTTGACACATTGGTGACACCGGTGCTTCTTTATGGAGTGGAGGTGTGGGGTGGAAGCATCGGGAAGTCTACTTGGAAAGAGTTTGAGAATGTCCAAAAGCGTTTTCTCACCAACTTTCTCCAAGTCAAGACACAAACACCCTACATGCTCTTACTTCTTGAGTCCAGATCGCTTCCCATTGAGGTCTTGGGCATGGAAAGGGTTGTGGAGTACATGCGTAAGACACAACGTAGCCCTTTGCATCGACTTCCTAGAATCGCATATGAAGCAAGTCAAAAGGTTCAAAAGACATGCAAGAGCAAAATACTAAGTTCGGGGTGGATGCTTGATATCAAGAAATGGTTTGGAAGATGGGATGCATGTCACTTGGTCAAGGATGCGTCGATCGACTCCCAAGTTAATGAGGCCTTCTTACAACGCCAATGTATCATGGCTTGGGAGAAATCTGGAGGTTCTCGCTTCAGCCATTACACCACACACGTTGCCCCAAACTACAAATCTCTCTTCTTCTCGGAACGAGGTAACCGAACCCATTCCTACATCCTTGAGCCCATCCCGTTGAGTGCGATCCGCACCATTGCCTCCATTCGTCTTAGCTCCCATTCTCTACGCTGCGAGACAGGACGTTGGGGCACTGGCGAGGAGTGTCATCGACTTTGCACCTTATGCCCTCGTCAAGTGCGAGAGAGTGAGTACCACACACTACTTGAGTGCTCAGCTTTTGACCACATTAGGTCCTCTTTTCCCCATATATTCAGCCATGAGCTCTCCCTACATACCTTCCTCTCCCAACCACGATGTGGACTCTCTATTGCGACGCTCATTTCAGCCATTTTTGAGCATCGAGAGTCACTTATGAACTCCACTCACACCACGTGACATGTTCATTTGGTCCCATAGGTCATATTTGACCTCCCAGGACGATAATAGAACTATCTATCTATCTATCTATCTCTCTCTCTCTCTCTCTCTCTCTCTCTCTCTCTCTCTCTCTCTCTCTCTCTCTCAAGCATACACACACACACACACATACACACGTGAGCACACAAAGGAGAAGGAGACAGAAATGGAGCAAGAGCATTTCTTAGCTCTTACACCTCCCAGAATGAGGATTTTTAGGTCAAATCAACCTTTTATAAGAGTTCGATCCATTCACACATGGGCACCCACAATGGTCGGTCAAAGTAAAAATACTATCAAATGAGATATGTGGTGCACCACTCATCGGCGAATACCCAAGCACCTATAGGAACAACAAGCCCGACCCCTGACACCCATTTGCCAAGGTCAGCAGCAAGCGATAGGGAGTGTTGGGCAGTCACCAAGACTCCTATTTGCCCGGTGTTGACTCCACTGTATGACTTGTAATCACATCACCAAAAGGGTCTCTGTTGTCGGTTATCATGCCCCAAGGTCTTTATTGTCGCTTGTAATGGCTTTAACACCAAGGGCAACACTAAGCGATAGGGAGTGTTGGGCAGTCACCAAGCCTCCTATTTGCTCAGTATTGACTCCACTGTCTCAAGGTCTTTACTGTTGCTTGTAATGGCTTTAACACCAAGGTCAACACCAAGCAATAGGGAGCGTCAGGCAGTCACCAAGCCTCCTATTTTCCCAGTATTGAGTCCATTGTCTGACTTGTCGGTTAACATTAAGCTTGATGGAAAAGCAGAAAAATGTGTGTTTATTGGCTATTCGCTTGAGCAAAAAGGGTACAAGTGTTACAATCTTGTCAGAGGTAAATGGAAACTTGATATGTTGATGTAAAAGATGATTTGGGTGCTGATGTAAGAGAGAATGTGGCTGCAAAATATACAGGTGCATAGTCACAAGTTTTGAGTGGGCCGCAAGGGTGCTCTATGATGTACCTTTTCCTTGAGCCTTGCTTTAACTCATACAAAGCCTTCTTGATTCTACACACTAGTTCTATCCGTGTTGGCTTCTCATGCTTTATTGCAAAACCTTCTAGTTGTTCATGTAGACGTCCTCTAAAGGCCCCCAAAAATTCCCAAAAAACTTTCAAAAAATCCCAAATTTTCCAATGTTTTTGGCCAACTTCACCTGACTTCCATTCTCGGCGTGCAACTCTAATCACCGACCTGTCAGATCTTGGTGAAAAATCCGATCCCGACTTCAGTCTGTACAAACTCCCACACACTTTGATCATCCTAGGCTTTTCAACCATCGGTCCAAAAACTGTAAAAAACATATGACATTGCATAGCCGTCTAACTGATACCAACTTCAACAGGCCATACCTCTGCAACCATAAGCCCGATGGATGAGATGTCACTTCCGAGTAGCTCCATACATTGCATAGCATAGTCCAAAACCTGATCAAACTTCAAAAACTTCCAATTGGCATGCTTTCCAAAGCAGTCCATTCTGTCCTTAGTCTTTGATTCATTTTTGTAAATCATAGTGCGAATGAGGTATCATTCTAGTGTTTTGTACATAAGATAGTCAAGAACAACTTATTTAGAAGTCATAGAGGCCTGGTTTGATAGTGATGGACAATAGCTTAGCCAAAAAGATCCTACGTAAAGATAGAGTCCTAACCTGAATCCATATAAACAAGACAACAAATTTGTTAGCCCTGAATACGTATTACAGGTGTAAAAAAACCTATCCATGTCCTACTTAAAACCTTCTTAATTTATACCTACCATCCATCTAGTGTTTAATATCAATAAATATCCATTCTCAAATTAACAAGCCACATATGAAAGTGACAGAAGAAACTTTAGAGATTTTGGGCACCATCTCAAGGAGGTTTGAGTCATTGAGAGAGCAAATATTACTCTGAAATTCCTTAACTACTTCAAGGGTTTCACTATCCCGACAGAAGATACCACCAGTTTGTGGAATAGAAGGAGTGGCTGGTGCACAGACAAAAGAGGGAATAAGCCCAAATAACTTCCTAAGAAAGTTAGACAGATCTGCACTAGAGGAGGAGAACAGAGCAAGCTCTTGCTGATACTGTGAGGATAATAGAGGAAGATGGGCAATGTATTTGGAAATTAAATTTACTCCTTCCATGGAGTCTTTGTCCAAAGTTGCTAAAATCTTAACCCAATCATTAAAAGACAGCATATGTAAGATAGATAATTATATGTCACAGATAAGTGCCAAATCATAAATTAGTTGCGAAGCATCCAAGCTGCTAATACATCTGAGAACAAGAGAAGTGGCCACTGAGAGGGGCGAGGTTAGTTCCAATCCTTGTGAGAGAGCAAAAGTATGCAAAAACAGTGAAGTGAGGTTCACTTATATTTGCCATAGTAGGTAATACAATCTTTGGCCTTCCTAGAGAGGAAAGGTCTAGTTCTAACTGCCAAGGCATTCTTTGGTTTACGGTCCTTAAGGTAAAAAGCTTATTCTGTTTGTGAATCTTTGCATGATTCTCAGGGTTGTGATTAGTGCTCATGCGAGCTGTCATTCTATAGGGTAAGCAGTCTTGAAAAGGAAACAGTGTCAACATAAATAGAAGTATAAAACAGTAATTGTAATATTTTTGGGCCCGCAATCCTTCAACCGACAAAGTCAAAGACTATAGTAGCCGTGAGCAGGGAACCAGAAAAAGAGTCTAAAAGGGACCACCTAACACCAGTCAACCGGTCAAGGGATTATAGACTGTGGGTACAACTTAGAACTCAATTTCAAAGATAATTTCCAAAGCCAGCATCCTGGTTTCTCTTAAAAAGAAAAACCTTATGTATAGGATGTGTGTGTAGCTATTAAATCTTAAATAATAAGACATAATTGATTTTTTACATTCAAAAGACAGTTGACAATGGAATCAAAGAATTATTTAAGTACAATGTTTGTAGGAAAGAGATCCCCTTTCAGTATGCAGAAAGTAAAAGAACTTCCCAAATCATCAGTGAGTGTTCCATCCAAAGTAGGGTAGCTTGCCAAAGTAAAGAAACCTGCATCCATCCAAACAAGACAATAATTCAGTTAGCCTTGGATGTGTTTTACAGGTATCAATGGACCATACCAGTTGTTATCCATGTCCATCTTACAAAACTTTTTTACTTTAAACAATCTAGGTACATAGGAAAACCTTTGTGTTTATAGGTTTAATTATTACTTCCAAATTAAGTGACAGATTTCCTTTTCTAATCTGAGTGGTATAATCCCCCAAGAAACCGAACTACATGAGTTTATTTATCTGTCATATTGGTGAGGTTCTATTGGTAATTAAGCAAAGATATTTCCTTCTAAGTATAGAACTGATGTTGTAATATTGTTTACAAATGGAGTCCAATGCAATTTAATCTTATTAGTCATCAACTAATAGCTAGCCAAGTGGTAGAGGCCTAGCCCATCCAAAACAAGACAAATTGTGAATGCAAATGCTGTAAACCATTGTTGCAATCAATCGATCAGGTCATTCAAATAATATCATGGATCATATTCCTACCCATGAAAGCAACATAACCTAGTATATGGGTCCAAAAATACAACAATTTAGCATTTCCTCCATACGGCAGGTTTTTCCAAGTGACAAAAAGCGCTAGACAACATGCCATATAATAATACCATCGGCTGAAAGAGTAGTAGGAATCCATCCTTAAATGAGGTAAAAAATTTATAGAGCCCTTGCTTAGTTTCTTTCCATACACATGCTAAGCCAAAAACTGCCATATACTTACCTTCAGAAAGAGTAGAATAGTGAACTATTTCATCAACCATTAGCAGCCTCCCCAAAAACGGTGGGTTATGCCCAACCATATTGATAAGCGTAAATGATGTCCACTTTTCTCATACTGTGAGTACAAATAGTATAACAAGGTACCCAGCACCTTAGATGCTACAAAGACCAAGATTAACCTCTTTTTATTGAAAAAAACCAGTTTATTGCCAAAAATAGGTATTGACTGTAGTCGAAAAAAACCTACAGCGGCTTTGAAAAAAGCCCAAAATTACATAGTAATATAAAGCCTATGTTGCACACAGTTTCCTTCCAAAAAAACAGTAGGAAGAAACCCCGCGAATGTAATCAAACAGTGGATGCCAACTAATTTTAGCAACCAAATCCCATGCTAAGTACCATCATATCCTAATGTTCAAGAGTGGTATGCATAGTGTACAAGAACCATAGTTTAACGACTGTTGAAAAAAACCAGTCACGATTGCAAGCAGAAAAAAACCCCCCAATGCTTATTGAAAACCTCATTCCCTATTGTGTTAACAAAATGGCAGGGTACTGCTTACTGCTAAGAATTTCAATCATAACCAGCTGCGAGGCAAGTTAAGGCCATAAAAAAACCTGAGATGTTTGAGTGGTGAGCTCCATAGCTCAATCCCTAAAGTAGGAAGTAATTCCTTTTTGAAAAAAACACACAACAAAATAATCACTAGCTAAGTGAGGGGCAAGGTGCGCCCTCACCTTGTTTAAATAGGGTGGACGGCCAGTCCTCTGAGCTTGAGTAACGAGTGAGCCAAGCCACCCTCCATTGTGTGATATCATCAAAAGACATGGAGATACCCTTGAGAGGGGAGATCCATAGCCAGAAAGAAGAGGCCGCCTTCTCAGCGTAATGAGAACAGAGACTTTAATCACACTCGACACTCCAAAAAAAACTTATAAGCTTTGCTATTCAAGGGTTGAGTCCCATAGGCATTATATGGTGTGTTATTGAGCAGTAAAAAGTATCCCATCAATTTTCCGGGCAAGATTAATGTGTGTGTGTGTGTGTGTGTGTGGGGGGGGGGGGGGGGGGGGGGGGGGGGGGGGGGGGGGGGGGTATAGTAACCAGAATACCTATAGTACCATAGTGTGTGTGTGTGTGTGTGTGTGTGTGTGTGTGTGTGTGTGTGTGTGTGTGTGTGTGTGTGTGTGTGTGTGTGTGTGTGTGTGTGTACACGCCCTATCCCAGGCGCCATACACAATGGGTCGGTAGTAGGCCCATTGTGTATGGGCCTACTACCTAATAAGAGAAATGAGATTCTCTTTTTTATAGTGTAACCTAGGCCAGTTATGACGGGTGAGAGCCTGTATGATAGTGTTACACATCTGATTTCTATTAAACCCGTTAAGGTTTTAAAAAAAAAATAGCAAAAAGACCTCCTCCCAGGCAAGGGAAGGGCTAGAGGAAGAGTAGAAAATTAAGTGTAGTAGGCAGATACAAGAGCTAATAGCAGCTTTGTAGGGCCTATTGCTATTCTTTTTTACGACTTTCTTTTCCATACAAACCTAAGATCATACCCACCAACAGATGGGGTATGAAGGGATATTGAGAGCTTAAGATATTGGACAGATGTGCAGAAAGCCCCATTGGGTGTGGTGGTCTCATGGAGAGAGGTAGGTTCAACTTTCAGGCAGTGAGGGTAAATCAAACAAATTTCATTGGGGAAGTCCCTATTCTTGATACTTAGTAGGTCATCCATGTATCTATAAGTATGTTTGAACTGTGGAAGTTTATTCTTGTAAGTTTCCATGGTCTTGAGACACAACCTGTATTCAAAGAAAGCAAGGTAAATATTACACATAAGTGGAGAGCATGAAAAACCCATGGGGATGCCAAGGCATTGGTTAAAGCAAAGACCACCTGAAACAATAGTGCAGTTATTCAGCATCCAGGAGATGTGAGAGCAAAGCTTAGCTTCATTAAAGTGTAGGGGGTGCAAGGAGTGAGATAAGTGAATCCACCTAGGTTTTTTGGAAAGAGAGATGTAGAAAAACTTCTTCTTTCTAGCATTGGAAAAAGTCAATTTTATCACCTTGGCAAGAACAGCCTTAAGGCCAAGATCCCCATTAAGGGGAATATTTTCATAACATTGTGTGATGTCAGTAGTAAAGATGTGGAAGATATGCTGAGGAAGGTTAAGTGAAACCTCCGTAGAGTTTTAAGTAAGCCAAAAGGGATTATACTGGACATGTAAGAAGTCTTGGCAGATTTTCTGTTTAGTGGAACAAATGAGCTCAAATGCAGATAAAATAAGGTCAAGGCAAAAGGTAATATCCTTGGTGATATCAGTAAAGATACAATTGGAGGCATCAAATATCCACCTGAACTTATGTTTATGGATTTTATAAGTGGGAAAAAGCACTGGTAGCTTAGTGTTCAGCACTGAGTAGCCTAACAGCCCTAAGTGTTTAGCAATTTACTAGAGGGTGAAAGCATGTTAACCTGTCATGCTTTTTCATGTCCCAGACAATGCTAACTAGCACAATTTTGACATATGCTAACTAGTACAATAACTTGAGCTACATCTCCAAGATCTATGACATATGATATATCAATAGAAAGCAGTTGAAACAAGGAATCCAAATGTACAACCTCCGACAAATTTTGATATTATTTGTAAAAAATGTACCGGACGCCCAACTTTTTGAAGATGTGCTAACTTGAAACTGCTAACTAGCATAAAAAGCGCGACAAGTTAACATGCTTTCACCCTAGAAATAGTTTTAGGTGTAGTATTAATATGACAGAATTCCTTACCAGATACTCGATTATGAGCGGCTTTCCAAGCCAGGTATTTGCAAACAATAGTGGGACAGTTAGAGATTTTGTCAAGCGCCCCGACAACAAACCATTTATCAGAGATCTTTTGAAAATCAAGAATTAGCTGAGAAGTAAGCCAAGAGTCTTCAGATGATAACCATTTACTAGGAAGTTGTGAAATTTTACGAAGGGAAGCATTCCTTCACTACTTCCCTTAAGTCCGATGGGACTGTCATCTCCAGTCGGAGAGCACTGACAAGGTTAGTGAGACAGCTTAGTATAGCTGATAAGGCAAGGTATGGGTTTTTAGGAAAGTTAGGTATATAATTGATCCCTTTGGCCAAAATTCTACGTATTTTAGTATTTTCAATAATGCTAAGATCACAAGTGCAAACATGGTTACCAAAATCCTCAAAATTTCTGCAAAAATTGTCTGAACACATGACAATGAGTGACAAAATCCTGCCAAAGAAAGTCATTATTATAGATCAACCTTTTAAGGGGATGATGATATTTCCATCCTATGAGTATATTGTCGAGCAGTTTGTGATTACCGAAAAATAGACCAAAGCACTCACAAAAAAGATTTTTTGGTTGAACCCAATCGAGGAGTACATTGTGAAAGAGACAGTGTATGTAGATGAAACCATTTTCCGAATCCTCTTTGTTGAGAGTTCTTCTTCTACAAGGGCTTGCAGCAACCTACAATACATGTAGGGGTTAAAATTCAAGGAAGTTCCTAATAGGGGAGATGTGCCTCTTCCTCTTGTAAAGCTACAAAGTCTTCCTCGGTTAGAGGATGAACTAGGTGTTAAGAAGGAAGTGAAGGAGTTGGGAGTGATCAAAGAGTTAGCTCTTTTGAGAGCAGGGGAGTCATCCTCATCAATACAAGGTTTAAGAAGACTAGTGATGAGCTTAACACCTTTAAAGTTAGCATAAGTGGTTAAGTAAATGCCAGGTTCATCAGCTTTTAACTCGTTCAAGCTATCATGCATAAGTCCACAAAAGATGTTGAAGGCAATCTGTGCAATTACAATCTACTTAGCTTGGCCACCTAACCAAGAGCAAATGAGGGAAAGATGAAAGTCCCCAGGTTTCTCTGGGAACAGTAAGTCCAAATGGTTGAGAATAAACCAGATGGCATGATCAAACCACATGATGCTGGATTCACAAGAGGCTTTAGGGTCAAGAAACTGCAGGCACATTTCACATAAGGACGAAAGACATTCCAAACGACTTAGTGTAAAAATCAGGGTTACTCTTTGCGAATTCCATGTTTCCTTTGGTACGAATGTACATGCCTTTATTTGAGGGGCACTTGGAGTGGTCGGTGAGATTGAGGTTGAAGGATGCTTTGATGAGCTCACCTTTATCCAAGAATTGCCCTCCTTTAAGAATCTTGAGTTTGCAATCTTCCACAGTAGAGGTAGGGACGTTGGCAAGGTAAACCCAAGTCTCACTTAAAATAAGATCTAAAAAATCTATGTTGGGCAGGACCCAAAGCTGATGGTCAACCTCGAGGGATTCAATTTCAATTTGTCTCACGGGCAAGACAGAAAAAACTTTAGAGATTTTGGGCACCATCTCAAGGAGGTTTGAGTCATTGAGGAAGCAAATATTACTCTGAAATTCCTTAACTGCTTCAAGGGCTGCACTATCCCGACAGAAGATACCACCAGTTTGTGGAATAGAAGGAGTGGTTGGTGCACATACAAAAGAGGGAATAAGCCCAAATAACTTCCTAAGAAAGTTAGATAGATATGCACCAGAGGAGGATAACAGAGAAAGCTCTTGCTGATACTGTGAGGATAATAGAGGAAGCTGGGCAATGTATTGGGAAATTAAATTTACTCCTTCCATGGAGTCTTTGTCCAAAGTTGCTAAAATCTTAACCCAATCATTAATAGACATCATATGTAAGATAGATAATTATTTGTCAGAGGTAAGTGCCAAATCATAAATTAGTTGTGAAGCATCCAAGCTGCTAATACATCTGAGAACAAGAGAAGTGGCCACTGAGAGGGGCTCAGAGGTTAGTTCCAATCCTTGTGAGAGAAAAAGAGTCTACAAAAACAGTGAGGTGAGCTTCACTTATATTTGCCATAGTAGGTAATACAATCTTTGGCCTTCCTAGAGAGGAAAGGTTTAGTTCTAACTGCCAAGGCATTCTTTGGTTTAGGGTCCTTAAGGTAAAGCTTAATTTTTTCGAGAATCTTTGCATGATTCTCAGGGTTGTGATTAGTGCTCATGCGAGCTGTCATTCTATAGGGTAAGCAGTTCCGAAAAGGGAACAGTGTAAACATAAATAGAAGTATAAAACTGTAACATTTAATGGTCTAGTAACTTGTGTGTAGCCGAAAATAGCATGAACATAGTAAGCATTTCATTAGAATAGCTTCCTAATGAGAATAACAAGAGTGCTTGGGTGGAGAGAGAAACAAAAAGCATAACACCTAGTTAGATAGCATGAACAATACTTCAAAAGAGAGAGAAATTAAGCAATTGACAATAGTTGAGGACCAGATTTGCATGGATCCGGTCCCCCCTCCAAAAGCCTGCTTTGTATTATGGTTTCTCCCATCAAGAGAGACATTTTACAATACAATCCTTTGTGTTCCTTCAATACTAGCTACTGCAATGAAGATGGAAACTTCATGCACTAAGCAAAACACTTATCAAACACAACATCAATTCCCTCATTGTCTCAGATCCAAGACCTCACACACCTTCGAAGATGGTGAGAGCTAGCAACGTATGAGAGTAGATTGAGAGGAAGAAGGAGTATTCTTACGAGAAAGATGTACATCTCCTCACATAATCACTCATGTTAGCATAGATTAGCTTAGTAATTAGCATGGTAGAGGAAATGAGCATGCATTGAAGCTTGGCTCTTGGTTGGATTTGCATCACAAAGCCAAGAGTTATTGGTGTAGGCATCCCTTCTCACAAGCTTGGAGTCGGTGGTAAGCTTTCCATTAAAGCTTGAGAAGGAGCGAGAGTCTTCTTTGTTTCACAAATGAGATTGTGTGAGTGTTTGTGTGATAATGCCTTGAAAAAATCATCCCCCTCTCTCTCTTGATCGACCCCCTTGCTAATTACTCATGCTACAGCCCTATTGGACCTCCCCAGCCTCAGCCAATGGAAATTAAGCAGCATAAGTGATAGCCTTCTGACATGTGTCCCCCTTTCCCCTTTTGTGAGAGCTTTAGGTAATTATTTAATCCAACTAAACTCTCATTGGACCCCTTTGCCTCCTGGCCAATAGGAATCAGGCAAGCCATTGGGCTGCTGAATGATCATTGGTCCCCTTGGGAGACTGTCCAATAGTCTTCTAAAGAGCTTAATTCTTATTGGTTCTTTTATTAAGTGTTTTTAAGTTAATTAAACTAGATTTACTCTAGCCTAATTCTCATTGGTCCACCTCCATGGCCATCCAATAGGATTTGAGTACACCTTGTGGGCATCTGGCCTAGGGAGCTGACATGTGTCCCTCTTTCCCCTTGTGTACAAATGAACCTTGTGAGTGTGTGTGGGTGTTTCTCTCTCATCCCCTACTTCTTGGGCTCGCCCCCTCCTATGTAGGGCTTGACAAAGACTTTTTGGGACACACTCAAAGCATCCAATTTCCCTAATGTTTGACCTTTGGACACAACCTTTGAATTTTGGAGCCTTAGCATTTTGGAAGTCTTAATGGGATGAACCTTAGGGTCTTTTGAGCCCATTGTTTCACATATCTCTTTTGAAGATGCCCCCCCCTTTGGACCCCTATTTTCCCTCCTTTGGATCCCTACTGTGGTCGGTCTGCTAGCTTAACCAATATTCTAGCTTTTTCTTCCCTGGCACTTCCCCATATTAAATGATCAGCTTAACATGATAAAATCATTTAAGAGAATTAGATATTGATTATTATGACATTAACTCTCTCTTGAAATCATAGTTGTCCTCGACTATGGGGTAGAGAAGATAAATCATATTCACTAGTCCTTTTCGTAGCGGGTAGAGGATCCCTATGTTACCCTACGGCATAGTTCCAGAATGAATGACTAGTCCATTTGGTGCTTGAGAGCCTAAGCTGCCGCAAGCATGTCTGCACATTAGTCCTATCAGTCTTCCATAGTAGAGTGACAAGCTCTACTTGGTGTTCGGGAGACATCGTCTCCGCAAACTTGATCTAAGCATGCATACTACTTCATTTTTGTGCACAATAATGAAAAAGAGAGTCTTGTAAGACAAAAACTTTGTTCATTTTTAACATTTGTACGTTTGCTTACTCTAGGGAAGCATTGTAAGCATTGACAAGCTTTAGGTTATCCTTTAATTGTATGCCTTGCATCCATTAGCATCTTCAAAAGGATAATTTTTAAACTTAATAAGATATCGTCGGATAGTCTTACCACCTCTTAGTATCTTGTCTTCACGTCGAAGAATGGACTCGGGCTGGAGGACCTCTTCTTGGTCCTCGATCTCCGGTGGGTCTTCAATAGTTGGTTCTTGAGGTGGCTCTCCTTTGTGAGGCTTTAATAGGCTCACATGGAAAGCAATGTGTATGAGCCAATGACTGGGCAACTTGAGTTGATAGGCCATCTCATTGATTGGCCTAAGAATCTGGAAGGGACCATAGTACCTTTTTGCTAACTTAGCATAGTACTTTTGGTGTCGCGTAGGATTCTTGCCCGTCGTGTGCCTTAATCGAGCCTTGGGAAATTTGAGTAAGACCGAATCATTTTCTTTAAAGTATTAGGCTCTTCAGTTCTTGTCAGCAGTAGGCTTTTGCCTTTGCTATGAGATAGAGTTACCATCCTTAATCTTTTGGAAAGATTCTTGTAGGTCTTGGCTATACTCATGTGCAGCGAAGATCTTCCCGTGTACCTTAAGTAGCAAGGGACTTTTTGATCTTGCCTCAATTACCTCAAAAGGTGCTTTTTCCGTGGAAGTATGTACAGTGTTATTGTAGGCATACTCCACTAAGGGTAAGTACTTCTCCCATTGGGATCTTTGATCTACTTCCGTTACATAGGCTTTTAGTAGATCGAGAATTGTTAGGTTAGCTATTTCACTTTGGCCATCCATTTGCAGGTGATAGGCCGAAGAGAAGTTTAGCCTTGTTCCCGAATTCTCAAAGAGACCCTTCTAGAAATTCTTGGTCATTCTAGGATCTCTATTCGACACTATGGACATTGGCAAGCCATGGTACTTGAAGATTTGTGAAATGAAGAGGGTTGCCATTTGATGGGCTTTGATAGTCTTTTTGACAGGTATAAAATGAGCTTGTTTACTGAACCTGTCTACTATCGTCCATATTCCCGTATTCCCATGGATAGACTTAGGCAATTCAAAGATAAAATCCATGGATATGCTCTCCCATGGTGAATTAGGGATTGGCAAAGGTTGAAGCAATCCAGGTTGCTTCCCTCTATCAAACTTCATATTTTGGCATACCACACATTTAGAAACATACTCTTGTATGTTTGCGTTCGTGGTAGGCCAATAGAAATATGTTTCAATCCCCTTTAGGGTAGACTAAATCCCTCTATGCCCTGCATATGGAGGAGCATGATATTCATACATTGCTTTTTCACATAGTGAGCTAGTAATACATAGTCTATTTCCGTAGAGAAGATAACCATCTTGTAAAGTAAATGGTTCCTCTTTCTTACCTAGTGCAAGGGCTGAAATCATATCTCTAAACTCGGGATCAATAGTTCACTTATCTATCATAGAAGATTTATCATTGTGAGTTTCTATGGAAACCGTGTTCACTCTCGGCCGTCTTGAGAGTGCATCGGCTACTTGATTATGCTTGCCAGCAAATTATGTGAGCAATATGAAAATGAAATTGCGAAAGGAAATTTTCCCACCTCATTTGTTTTCGGAGAGCTTGGTATGTGTCATGAAGCACTTAAGACTTTGGTGATCCGTTTGCAGAATGAAAGGAGTCCCCAATAAATAGTGCTTCCATGAGTCTAAGGCATGTAGAACTACGAGGAATTCCTTTTCATATATGCCTAGAGCTTGCTCAACAGGGTCGAGCCTTCGACTTCATAGCCTATAGCGTGCCCTTCTTGAAGCAAAACAACTCCAAGGCAATCACCACAAGCATCACATTGGACCTCAAATGGCTTTGAGAGATTCGGTAGTCTAAGCACAGGTTGAGAGATAAGCTTTTCAAAAGCATTGTTCTCCTTGGCAGACCATGTGTACCTAATGTTTTTCTTTGTTAGGTCATGTAATGGTCCTGCTATTAGTGAGAACTTTTCTATGAAGCGTTTATAGTATGCGCACATACATATAAAGCTTCTTAATGCATGAAGATTCCTTGGTTTAGGCCATCCTTTTATTACCTCTAACTTTGATGGATCCATTTGGATGCCATCTTGAGAGAGAATGTGACCTAAATATTGAATCTCTTGCAAGAAAAATTCACTTTTCTTTTGATTAGCATAAAGTTTATTCTCTCTTAGAACTTGAAATATTACCTGGAGGTGTTGCTTGTGTTCGTCTAATGAATTAGAGTAGATGATGATATCATCAAAGAACACTACAGTAAAGGTTCAGTGAGGCCTGAATAGCTTCTCCATCAAGCGGTTGAATGTGGTTGGTGCATTGGTCAAGCCAAAAGGCATGACGATGTATTCGTAAAGACCAAACATAGTGCAAAATGCAGTCTTTACAATGTCTTGATCAACTATCCTTATTTGATGATAGCCACATTTTAGGTCAATCCTACTGAAGTAGGTGGACCCTTGTAGCTTATCAAATAGGTCTTCTACCCATGGAACGGGAAACCTATTTTTGATAGTGATCCTATGTAGTGGTCTATAGTCGACACACATACGATATGTGTCGTCTTTCTTTTGCATTGGTAGCACAGGAGAACAAAATGGAGATGAGCTAGGCCTAACCATGCCCTTCTCAACTAACTCATGCACTTGCCACATAATCTCCTCTTGTTGAGCTTGAGAAACTCTATAAAGAGGTTTGTTAGGCGATGAACTTCCTGGAAGAAGTTCAATTGCATGGTCATCGTTACCTTGTTTAGGAGGTAGCTCACAAGGGATGTCATCAATAAATACATCCTGAAACCCCTTGAGAAAATTGGAAAAGTCTAATTCCTTTTGATTGTGTATATTTTCTTTTCTATAACATTAGGTTCATTTTGAGAATCTTTAACAAAAATCATGTACACAGAAATAGAGCTCTTTATTGACTTGTTGAAAGCTCGTGTATATACAATGGGTATAGTGTTACCCATTTCCTTAGCATCTATATACATATCTTTTTCCCTGAACTTAAAGGAGATTCTCCTTTCAGGGAATTTAACATTGGCAGCCATGCAATCAAACCATGGTTCCCCTAGGATTACATCCTCATGCTTGAGAGGAGAGATAAAGAAGTCCTCTTTGTCCACATAGCTTTGGACATGGAGCCTTAGTTTCCCGATTAAGGGAGTGACTGAAGCTTATTGCCCCTTGAAAGCACCGTCTGCGGGTAAGACATCTCCCATCTCATAAGCTTGTATGCCTAGCTTGGTGGCCAACACTATAGATATACAATTGTGAGTAGAACCAGGGTCAAAGAGAATAAAAGAATCATGTTCTCTTACCTTTCCCCAAGCATGGCATAGAGGAGATCCTTTGTGGTGAGTTTCCTCCTCTTGGATTTTGAACCAAGGTAGCTCTAGGAGGTCATGGCGGGTGTTCTTTTAGGGACAAGCATGGTACGCATGCCCTTGCTCACCACACTTGAAACAGCGGTTATCCTTGCGATAACGCTCAAGCTCTTCAGGAGAAACTTTATTTTTGCCTTTATAAAATCCCTTCTCTTTAGCTTTGATGGAGTTGCCCTTAGGAGACTTTTGGACATTGTCCTTCCCCTTAGGCTCATTGGAGCCCTTGTTTTCCGTGGGCTTAGAATTTCTTTTAGCCCCTGTTTAGAAATTGATTTGAGAGGCCACCATAGTATGGTGTATAACCGCCAATATGGTGCGTGGCCTTTGGGAGTTGACATACTCCGCCATTTCTTCAGTTAAGCCCGCAAATTGTTTTTGCTTTTGCTCTCCAAAATCCAACTTTTTGAAGACAGTGGCTTTGAGTTGTAGGTCCCAAACTTGTCTACATATTTGTGAATGGATTCTTAAGTAGAGAGCTTTAAGCTTCGCCATTTGGTGAGTACTTTGTCTTTGGCATCGGTGGCCAAAAATTGCTTCATAATGGAAGCTCTTAAAGCTTTCCATGTTTGTGGAGCTTCACCGTTGCCCCGTAGGCTAAACCACCATTTCCTGGCGGACTTTTGAAAGTGCATAGCTTAGAGGACTCTTTGAAGCCCACATCTCCAAACGCCACATCGAATTGTTGGATAAAGGCCAAGACTTTGTCCGTAGCACCAAAAGTGCCATCGTAGGTAAGGAAAGAGATTCTCTTTCCTCCATCTTTGAACTTCTTGATCTTGGATGACCTCTTCCATGCGGCATAGGATTTCCTATGGCCTCTTTTTTTTTATGGTTCATAGGTTGCACCATCACTTTCTTCAGAAGATGAAGAATTTGAGGAAGATGGAGAAGAGGGTGACCTCTTTCTCGCCTTTTTCTTGCCTTGATCTTCGTTGTCTTCACCATTGTGCACGTCTATCACACGTGTCAATGCAAGGAACTTGCCGATACACTGTGTGCGAGCCGCAAATGGCTCCAAGCACGTAACTAGCCTAAACTAGTAAGCTCAAAGATGGCGATGGTGTGTCACTCACCGCTCTACTCTTGCTATCGTGGAGGATTCCTCGCCGCGAAGAAGAGGGAGATGCCGCTACACCACACTCAACCCCTTTGCCATCGCCGTGCCATCGTTGCAATGCTCTCTCTCTCTCTCTCTCTCTCTCTCTCTCTCTCTCTCTCTCTCTCTCTCTCTCATTCTCATGAATACACACACACACACACAAGGAGATGAAGAAGAAGAAGATGGAGATGGAGCAAGAGCACTCTTCAATTGCACAAATGAGCGAATGAGTGAATTTTAGGTTTAATTGACTTTTATATGAGCTCGTCCCATTCACACTTGGGAACCCATGCTTAGCCAACTAATCCCTTGAATGTTCCAGTTAGAGTGCACCTCTCATCAGCGATCACTCTTACCCTTTTCCTATTGGACCGACAAGCCTGGTACCCGACTCTACCAAATAAATAATACGGTGTCCGTCTTAGGTGATAGGAATGTGCGTGAGGGTTAACATGCCCCCCTTCTTGATGTAGATTCCGTCCTCGGAAGCTATTGAGTTGAAGCTCGTTCATCGAGGTGGAATAGCATTTGAGATGAATGTCCTTAGCCTTCTTCAGTCACTGCAAAATCAAAATTAACATTGGCACAGTAATTTCATTCTCATATACAATTAAAAATCATATGCAGTTGTAGGTAGACAATTTGATTGGTAACAGAATTTTAAACTATTTGTCAGTAATAAACATTAAATTGCAATATAATCAAACGCATGAACAATTGTAAAGGTAAAAAATTAAACAAGTCCGGGGTCGCTAATTTAACGATCGAAAGGCACTAAAGATTGATTATTAATACCATGGGCAAGCTTCTCAATTTTCTCTGGTCAATTAAGTTGTTTAATCGTGAGAGCCAAGTATTTCATGTCTGAGGGCTGACTAGAGGCTATACCTAGAAGACCTTGTAGTTAAGCTACGATAAAAGGAATTGCTCATGAAATCATCACCTAACTTATTTCCTTTTCTTTGACCCCCCAAAGTATTTTCACAGTGATTTAATATTGATGTGTGTGCTTATTTTGTATGCCTTGGGTTTTTTGCTTTTCAAGGAAAAGCGCCCACACTGGGAACCTCTAGGGCTCTAGTACCATAGGCGATAGATGTGAGTGGAGTACCAAATCAAGCTGAGATTTCTCTTCCAGCTTAAGATTTTACATTGTGGCACTTTGATTTCTTTTTTTTTATACGTTTTTAGTATTTTAATTTTGTAACTTTGGGGGGCCATATAACACTGTTACCCTTCCCAAGCTCATCACATTAGTAAAGTCCCTTTATAATACTTAATCTAAAGGTCAATAGGGACTAAGCCCACTAGAAAGCCCTAGTACATTTCACAAATGCTACCTAAATTGGATTAAGAACCTAAGTAACCATAGATTATTAGGAAGGCATTCCCCATGGTATCAAGAGAAGATCTCTAACACCTAGCTTGGTCAAACTAGCTTAGTTGGACTGCTTGATTTTTAAACCTAGACAAGTGATTATGACAAAAATTTACATTGAACTTAATGTTTGATACTAAGAAAATGCGTTGAATATTATGCTACCAATCACAATTAAACAAACAAATATAGACGCAAAAAGATAAGGGGCAATGCTAATGGACAAGAAACACCTGTTTGTGTTGATGGTCGCGCTTGTTTGAAGTGTGAATGAGAGAAAGAATCCATGAAGGTCCAAATCCTAACCATAGCAACATGTTCCTGTACACACTAGGAAACACAAAGAATACCTCTAGGAGGCACATTAGTGGGAAGAAAGAACTTTGCTAATCACTAAACTCTAAAACAGAAACACTCCTATCGTACTAATCCTACCTACCCTCCATCACTCGAGTGAAGAGGATCAAAGGTGTTTGATAACATAGGTTTCTATTTCAATGTACCAAATGTGAATGTGTAGGTCTGGGTCAATGTTTTGACTTTTATTGTGCATACTCGTTCACCAATTGCTCTTGCTCTTTATTATTTTTGTTTTTTGTGAGTATAAGGCTTTATATATACATTCCCTAAGATTGGTGATTGAGAGGTCAAGGAAAGAAGGGTAAGAGGGAAATAATTCAATAGGCTGACATGAATAAAGACTTACCCCCTTCCTTGGGTAGGTCATACTATTTGAAATGTGCTCATCACCCTTTGAAACCAATCGTTCCAGTTGGTAATAGGTGAGGATTTTTGCCATTAGTTTTCTATTACCTTAGGTGCCTCATCGAGTTGCAAGGGTCACGTAAGGTACTCTCCCAAGATCGAACTTGAAGTGGTTCGTCAGGTGATTCTTGAACACTGGGAGGTGTGGATTCCTTTGTAACTTTATGGAGGTCCACTATTGTAGGTGGAGGCTGTGGAGAAGCTTTTACCTCTATGGATGCATTACATGAGGAGCTAGAAGCTTCATGGGACTCCCCCCTTCCTAAGCTAGGTGGAACAAATCGTTCTTTCTTCGGTACCCAAACTAGCTCTGGAGTGGGTGTGTAGCATTCTGTGATTTTTTTCTTTCCACAATCTTCAATTCTTTTTGGAGCTACAAGATTGGGTTCACATGGGTCAGGTGACAAGTAAGAACACAATCTACGTTTTGGCACCCAGATTTGATCATTTCCTTGATAGTAGCCTTGGGCTTCCAATAGTAGTTTAGGAATCCATCGCCACATTTTCTAACTTTTCTTGGAGCGAGTGGGACGTTTCTTACAAGGCTTCTGTTTTTTAGCATCAGCCATGGTCGCTAAAGAAGATTTAGGGATCCACTTGTATGTTTTCTTCGTTATATTAGGATGAGTCTTGTCAGAAGCTATATGCATTGCTTCTAGCATATTTAAGGGTACGAGTGGTGTCATTTCATCCCCCTCAAGTGTTACCCAGGTCATCCCCTTGATTCCCCAAGTGTCTATGGTAGTTGCTAGGGGGACCCAATCCACATTGTCCAACTCAGTCATCCTAGGTAGTACATCCATATAATGATAATCTTCCCCAACATCAGTGTCCGCTTTACACGTGTAACAATACCGCAATGGGGCCGAGTGAACTGTGGTGTCAGATCTATGATCAATTATAAACCTGTTTCTTAGAGGATGTGCTCGACCAGTTACAAGATCCACTCAAATGACAGAATCTTGCAACTGCAAGTAGACATGGTTTTTAGACCAGTCATGCACCATTTTTGCTTCCCTCATGAAAGGACGTCCTAAGATCATCTCCGATGCCATAGTGTGCTTGGAGAAATCCATAACAATGAAGGTAACTCTTATTCTATGTCCAAAGACCTTGATCTGGAGATCTTTTGGCATCCTAATAGGTTTAACAATAGACCCATTGGCCATATTCACTACTATGGTTGTGGTCGCAAGGTGAGGTCTTTCCATAGTTTCCCAGCAATTTTAAGTCACAATGCTAACCCCAGCGCCACCATCAAGGATTCCCTTCATAGTTAATCCCTTCGTAGTGATTGGTATGGTCGAATTGGATTCATCACCCTCAAAGTATTGTCCCAACTTGTTAAGAGGTATTTCTATAACAAGGTTCTCATCTAGGTTGGGTTGTGGATCTAAGTGTTCCTCCTCTGTTGGCATCTCCCCAGATCCATCCATTTGTGCAAATTGTGGTAGCCCAAACTTCAGTTCTCCATTGAGGAAGTCTCGAAGAGCTGAGACTACCTCAGGGTCTTTATATAGTTTGGACATGATGGTGGTTCTAACTTCTGAAGATATGAAATCCATCAATTTGGCAATGTTAAACAACACCTTTTGGGCTTCAATCCCTTGACGTGGGAAAGATGGGATCTCCATTTCTTGGATAGGATCAGGTAGTCCCTCTATAAACATTCTTTCCATCAAGAAGTGAGTACGCCCACTTTCCCATGACTTTAAGACACTTTCTTCTTGGATGACACTAGGTATGGCTAAGGGTCTATGGACTTGGTGAGATTGTTGTTGCGTAGGGAACATGGTGTCTCTAATCTGGATCTGCCTAGGTGCTGGTTCTATATCCCTTTGGGTATCTTCTACCAAACTCCTTAATAGCTTGACTCGCTCGATTTCCTCTGTAGGGTTTGGATAAGCTCCTATCTTCTTCTTGGATCCTGGCCATTGTGGCTCATGAAGATCTTCCTTGTTGGTTTCTATCTTAGTGGTCGTTTTGGTCTCCATGGTTTCACCTGAATCAGAATCCTCTTCAGCGTCATTCATATATACGGGGTCGTCACCAGTCCCTATATTGGTCTTTGAACCGGGGTCTGACTTCGCTGCTTTTTGCGATCTCTTCCTTCGTTTTTCTTTTTTTTTGGGATTGGGCAATTGATGTCGTGTCTCTTTTCTCAAGAATGTAATTTTGTTTTTGGAGCATCGATCGTGTGAGTACATTTACCAGTACCACAAGTGTACTTTGTGATGGCTCCTCGGTAACCTCAATCAAGTCTAATGGCATGATCTTCGGTGCATCTAGATTATTTGGACATTAGGCAATCAAATGATCTATGCCACATCGATTACACATGAGTATTGGCATTGTAGACGTGATTGCTTGATTGGTTTGCATTAGTGTGGAATTATTTTGTAGCCTAATAGGACACTCGGCCACACGATGCGGACCTCCACACTCATAGCATTGAAGAGGTGGTCTCTTCGCAGTTTAATTGATATTTTGGCCTCTTGCAGTAAGAACAGCTACTTGATAGACAGGTTTGACTTGTCCCCAATAGTCCTCCATGTAGTATTGTGGACTTTCTTCAAGCACATCCATCCCATAGGCAATATTAGGATCTATATCTTTCTCACAGCCTTCCAAACAAGCAATAGATGACTCACAACCCACTTGATTCACAGAAGTGATTCTCGAATGTGGTGGTTGTGGTCCTAGCACTGGAGGTGATAAGGGTGTTTTTTGAACAAAATTTTGGGCCCTAGGGACCATGTGTTGTGCTGTTTGTTCAAGAGGTGGGGCCGACATCAATGCAGGCACTCGAGGTGTGTCTGTCCATGCTAAGGTTGGTCTATTGGACATCGCATGCTTAAATACTATGCAATCCTTAGCTTGATCACCATACCTCCCACAGGCATTGCAGTTCCCATTAAATTTTACTCTAAAAGTAGGGCATTCACTGGTACTATGCAGTCCATAACATACTGAGCACCATTGTTGCTCCCTTGTTGGATACATATGATTGTTTGTGGAGCATGATTGTCTCTAAGACTCTCTTGAATAGCCTTGGTGAGATCTGTTAAAGTCAGCTCAGATATCTTTGGCTCCTTATCAATAGGCTTTAGGGTCATTGGTTGAGGCCCCGATGCTTGCGAGCTAATAGATTTAGGCTCAACAGACACTCTTTCTCCTTGAATCATTAAATTCTCCTCCAATTGGATCGCATTGGTGGTGACTGCTTCCCAAGTGGTGATACCTCTAATGACTAAGCCATTGTAGATATCCTCATGTCGTAATCCCCTAATGAATCTATCAAGCAATTGATTATTGTTGAAGCGCTCATTTGGATTACAACGAGAATTCAAATGCTTCAAGCGACTAATAAAGTCTCTCACCGACTCTCCTTCCTCTTGTTGGGCTTTCTGGAGCTGAGAGGCTACACCCCAAAGCACTCCCTCTCGTATGTATTCTTTCAAGAACAGTCTCCTAAGAGTAGGGTAAATTGTCTTTTCTTCCACCCTTAGGGTTCTATAAAAATCCCCAGCCTTCCCACTCAAGGTTAGGCTTAAAGCATTACTCTTATACAGGTCATTGTGTTCTCCTAGAGAATCGCATATTTTCTCAAACACTTTGATATGCTTTCTCACATCCTCGTCTCCACTAAATTTTTGTGTGAGCTTGGCTACTTGTACTGCCTTACTTCTAGGTTCTCTATCAGGCTTGTTACGCATATTCTCAGCGATAATCGACCGATAGCTTGAGCAAATGTTGCCAAGTCACCTAAGTGAGCAGGCACTATGGGTGGAGGTGCTCCAAAGACTACATGTGGAGTAGGTATTGGCATTGGGCTTGGTGCATAGGAAGCCCTTGGATTCCACGTTTGTTACGGTTTTGTGCCATGTGGCGGTCCAAAGTTCATATGTGTGGCCCTAGGCATAGCAGACATCGGATGTGACATGCTAATGCTTCCCGGTATATATAGTCCCATGGAAATAAGAACTTGGGTGTTGTGGTTGTGGAGCATAGGTAGTTGAAACAATGGGAGGCGTAGGAACTACATGAGTGCGATGACCCATAGGTCCATACAATTGGTACACACTTGTAGGTACTGTTGCATGCATTGAGCTACCATGTAGTGGTGCTTTACTAACAAATGAGGTCCATGGCTTGTTTCTCGGCATGCCCATCATTGGGGTAGGCATGGTAGCCGTGGTGCCATCAAGGAAAAGATGAGCTAGACTTGGAAAGGTAAATCTATCACTTGTGGGCTCAGATTGCACTAAGACCCCTGGCAAAACAACATATGGAGGATCCATCGGACTTACCGAGGGAGTCTCCATTTGCGATAAGGTCGGTTTTTTAGCCTTTCCTGCATCCAAGAATCTCATGAGACCCTTTGAAGGCATGTTGATCCCCTTGTTCTGTCTCTCTAACTCAATCACCCTATGGACGACCTCACAAACTCTTTGTTGTTGATCCTCCACACTAGTAGCACCCATTGTGGATTGTAGGAAATCTAACCAACCCACGTGATAGGTGTGACCTGTGTATAGGTCGGTTAGAGTTTCCATTTGTAGTTCGTACTCCCAGTTCTCATTTAAGAACGCCTCCATCTAGGATTGAGGTGCTAGGGGTGTCCTTGAGCTAGATGCAATGTTGCTTTCTAGGGATTGGCCCTTAGCGGTTGCTAAGTCAGGAGCACTCGATTGCTCTCTTAGCAAGGATATTGGCATAAGCGGCTTTCGCTTTTAACTCTCTTTGTTGCTCCACTTTGCGTAAGCTCTAGATTTCCTTTTCCCTAGCCGCAATGATATATTGCTCAACCTCTTGCACTTCGGCAAGGCTTCTACCATCGAGTAATATAACCTCGGAGGGAAATAGCTCTAAAGAGTCAAGGGGTGCAGTGAATGGAGTATTCACGTGCACACTCTCTAAGGGCATAGGGTCTACATTGGTCATGAATGACAAATTTACTTCCCCACCCCCCTCATTTACATCATTAGCTCCATGTTCGGAGCAAGTGGCCTACTAAAGGTTTCCTTCAAGCGGCTCAGCACGCTCGGCCCGGATCGTGGACTCTTCCTCTGACTACAATGTCATGGAGGGTTTCCCAATGCTTAATCCCGATAGCTCAAGCCAAGACATGCATGCCATGGAGCCGCTATGTTTGGGTCTTGCTTTGTACTAGCTTGGATCCCCGCCAAGGGCCCAGAACCTAAGGTAGGTGGATAATGACCGTAAGTCAAAATTCTCTCTAGTTGCTCCATCTCTAGCACACGATCAGAGCGCAGATGCATGTGCCTTTGGCACCCTACAAACGTCGGTGAATAACCTCGAAGGTTAACCGCTTACTTTTTTAGGCGTCCGTTTTCACTCTTTTTTTTAAGTTTTTTAATGATCGTTTTTTTTATTAAAGTGCATGATAGCTCAAAATGAGCGTATCAATCAGAGGGTCGCGGTGTGCTTTACAGCACAACGTTCGGTCACCTGAAGCTCCATTGGTCCTCAAAAAAGTCAATTTTTAGCTACATGTGAAGCTAGAATACGTAATTTTAAAGGGCGACTGAGGCCTGAGCCTGAGCGTGAGCGTGAGCTTGGGCTTGGGTCTGGGAAATATTCTCGATCTTGGTCCTACCTTTAAATTTTTTAATTTTATTTTTTGGAATAAGGTCGTTGTGGCCGCGCTGTGCGCGCAAGCACACACACACTCTACCTACCTACTTACAACTAATACACCTAATGTTACACACTTAACACACTTCATTAGCTCTAATTGATCTACTTCTGCTTACTATACTTTACATAGAACTAACATTATGGATCTACAACCTTAATACTAACACCTTATCACAGAGAAAACAAAACACGGTACCTTTCAAAACCTTATTAACAAAGAAATACACAGCAAAAAAACAAACTCCTTCTTCTCAACACACACACCTTCCTTCTCTACCTTTTCTACAATTCAAAATCCACCACAAAGAAGCACAGAGTGCCATTCAAGCTTAGTGTATGGCATTTCCCTGGCAACGGTGCCAAAAATGTGCACGTCTATCGCACGTGCCAATGCAAGGAACTTACCAATACACTGTGTGCGAGCCACAAATGGCTCCAAGCACACAACTAGCCTAAACTAGTAAGCTCAAAGATGGCGATGGTGTGTCACTCATAGCTCTACGCTTGCTGTCATGGAGGATTCCTCTCCGCAAAGAAGAGGGAGATGCCGCTACTCCGCGCTCAATCGCTTTGCCGCCGCGGTGTCATCGTCACAATGCTCGATCGCTCTCTCTCTCTCTCTCTCTCTCTCTCTCTCTCTCTCTCTCTCTCTCTCTCTCTCGCTCTCTCTCTCTCGCTCTCTATCTCTCTCTCTCTCTCTCTCTCGCATACACACACACAAGGAGATGAAGAATAAGAAGATGGAGATGGAGCAAGAGCACTCTTCAATTGCACAAATGAGAGAATGAGTGAATGTTAGGTTTAGTTGACTTTTATATGAGCTTGCCCCATTCACACTTGGGCGCCCATGCTTAGCCAACTAATCCCTTGAATGTTCCAGTTAGAGTGCGCCTCTCATCGGTGATCACTCTTACCCTTTTCCTATTGGATCAACAAGCCCGGTACCTGACTCTGCAAAATAAATAATACCTCTTGGGTGGTAGGAATGTGCGTGACGGTTAACAACCATCACTTTCATAAGAGGAAGAGGATGAAGAAGATGGAGAAGAGGGTGTCCTCTTTCTTGCCTTTTTCTTCTCTTGCCTTTTATCATCCCTCTTTGAAGTATGGTGTGAGAAGTATGCGATGGTCTTCTCCAATTTGGAGGTGATGGAGAGCGTTTAGCCGCCATCTTCGTGGAGCAATCTCCGCCAAGGTGGCGGGAGACTCACTTCTTTCTCGTTCCTTTGGTGGAGGCTCTTGAGTTCTCCTTTGAGAAGGACATGCGTCATCAAGGAGCAAATTTCTGAGCCCTTCATAGGGATCCTCTTCTTCTTCCCAAATCGGAGAGAGGCCTCTTTTGGAAGTCTCGCAAGGAGGCTTCCTAGGTGCTCTCTCGTCATGGTGGGGAGCTTGGAGAATCCCATGAGCATGAAGCTACCATTGCACTTCACTTTGGAGGGATGGATTTCCCATTGCTTGTTGAGGCCTAGAAACAAGATAGTTAACAAGAATCGGGGCATCATTAGTAGCTTGCTCATTAGCAAAATCAAAGCTATCAACATTAATTTCACTCTCTTTACTATTGTCAGTCATTCTAACAACTTTTAGGTGTAAACTTTTTAGGTGTACTTTGGCACTTCAAGCCCTAGTTGCTACTCCTCTTTACCCCTTTAGAAAAAGCAGTCAAGCTACTGTACACGTGGCTCGAATACCATTAATTGCAAGGAATAGAAGAGAGGGTCGTTCAACACGAAAACAGCACCGACTCTTGTCAAGCTTCTAAAAGCTCAATAGGGGTTTAACCGTAGGCAAGCCCCGTAGGACTCCACTATTAATACCATAGCTCTTGACGGTGATGCCTCGTTAACTGCACAAAGGTAGGCGCATTGCAAGGCTGAAAAATCCCTATTCTACTTATTCACATGCAATTAATAGTACCAACCATTTATAGCTAACTTGAGGACCTCCCTTCTTGAGCAAGAAAAGAAAAACCTTGTGCTCTGATACCAATGTAACATTTAATGGTCTAGTAACTTGTGTGTAGCAAAAAATAGCATGAACATAGTGAGCATTTCATTAAAATAGCTTCCTAATGAGAATAACAAGAGTGCTTGGGTGGAGAGAGAAAAAAAAATCATAACACCTAGTTAGATAGCATGAACAATACTTCAAAAGAGAGAGAAATTATGCAATTGACAACGAGTACCGGATTTTCATGGAGCCGGTCCGCCCTCCAAAAGGCTTTGCATTATGGTTCCTCCCATCAAGAGAGACATTTTACAATACAGTTCTTTTGTTCCTTCAGTACTAGCTAGTGCAATGAAGATGGAAACTTCATGCATTAAGCAAAACACTTATCAAACACAACATCAATTCCCTCATGGTCTCAGATCCAAGACCTCACACACCTTCAACGATGGTGAGAGCTAGCGGCGTATGAGAGTAGATTGAGAGGAAGAAGGAGTATTCTTACGAGAAAGTTGTACATCTCCTCACATAATCACTCATATTAGCATAGATTAGCTTAGTAATTAGCATGGTAGAGGAGATGAGCATGCATTGAATCTTGGCTCTTGGTTGGATTTGCATCACAAAGCCAAGAGTTGTTGGTGTAGGCATCCCTTCTCACAAGCTTGGAGTAGGTGGTAAGCTTTCCATTAAAGCTTGAGAAGGAGAGAGAGTCTTGTTTGCTTCACACATGAGATTGTGTGAATGTGTGTGTGATAATGCCTTGCAAAAATCAGCCCCCTATCTCTCTTGGTCGACCCCCCTTGCTAATTACTCATGCTACAACCCTATTGGACCTCCCCAGCCTCAGCCAATGGAAATTAAGCAGCATAAGTGATAGCCTTCTGAAATGTGTCCTCCTTTCCCCTTTTGTGAGAGCTTTAGGTAATTATTTAATCCAACTAAACTCTCATTGGACCCCTTTGCCACCTGGCCAAAAGGAATCAGGCAAGCCATTGGGCTGCTAAATGCTCATTGGTCCCCTTGGGAGACTGTCCAATAGTCTTCTAGAGAGCTTAATTCTTATTGGTTCTTTTATTAAGTGTTTTTAAATTAATTAAACTAGATTTACTCTAGCCTAATTCTCATTGGTCCATCTCCATGGCCATCCAATAGGATTTGAGTACACCTTGTGGGCATCTGGCCTAGGGAGCTGACATGTGTCCCTCTTTTCCCTTGTGTACAAATGAAGCTTGTGAGTGTGTGTGGGTGTTTCTCTCTTATCCCCTACTTCTTGGGCTCGCCCCCTCCTATGTAGGACTTGACAAAGACTTTTTGGGACACACTTAAAGCATCCAATTCCCCTAATGTTTGACCTTTGGACACAACCTTTGAATTTTGGAACCTTAGCATTTTGGAAGTCTTAATGGGCTGAACCTTAGGGTCTTTTGAGCCCATTGTTGCACATAGCTCTTTTGCAGATGGCCCGCCCTTTGGATCCCTATTTTCCCTCCTTTGGATCCCTATTGTGGCTGGTCTGCTAGCTTAGCCAATATTCTAGCTTTTTCTCCCTTGGCACTTCCCCATATTAAATGATCAGTTTAACATGAGAAAATCATTTAGGAGAATTAGATATTGATTATTATGATAAAAATAGTAATTGTAATATTCTCGGGCCTGCAAACCTTCAACAGGCAAAGTCAAAGAGTATAGTAGCCTTGAGCAGCGAACCAGAAAAAGAGTCTAAAAGGGACCACCTAACATCTGTCAACCGGTCAAGGGATTACAGACTGTGGGTCCACCTTAGAACTCAATTTTGAAGAGAATTTCCAAAGCCAGCATCCTGGTTTCTCTTAAAAAGAAAAACCTTATGTATAGGATGTGTGTGTAGCTGCTAAATCTTAAATAATAAGACATAATTGAATTTTTACACTCAAAAGACAGCTGGCAATGGAATCAAGGAATAGATATGTACAAAAACAACTCAATATTACAATTATTTAAGTACAATGTTTGTAGGAAAGAGATCCCCTTTCAGTATGCAGAAAGTAAAAGAACTTCCCAAGTCATCAATGAGTGTTCCATCCAAAGTAGGGTAGCTTGCCAAAGTAAAGAAACCTTCCAAGATAAGATAGAGTCCTTACCTGCATCCATCCAAACAAGACAACAATTCAGTAAGCCTTGGATGTGTTTTACAAGTATCAATGGACCATAACAGTTGTTATCTATGTCCATCTTACAAAACGTTTTTACTTTAAACAAGCTAGGTCCATAGTAAAACCTTTGTGTTTATAGGTTTAATTATTACTTCCAATCTAAGTGACAGATTTCCTTTTCTAATCTGAGTGGTATAATCCCCCAAGAAACCAAACTACATGAGTTTATTTATTTGTCATATTAGTGAGGTTCTATTGGTAATTAAGCAAAGATATTTCCTTCTAAGTATAGAACTGATGCTCTAATACTGTTCACAAATGGAGTCCAATGCAATTTAATCTTATTAGTCATCAACTAATAGCTTGCCAAGTGGTAGAGGCCTAGCCCGTCCAAAACAGGACAAATTGTGAACGCAAATGCTGTAAAGCATTGTTGCAATCAATTATAATGATCAGGTCATTCAAAGAATGTCATGGATCATATTCCTACCCATGAAAGCAACATAACCTAGTACATGGGTCCGAAAATACAACAGTTTAGCATTTCCTCCATACGGCAGGTTTTTCCAAGTGACAAAAAGCGGTAGACAACATGCCATATAATAATACCAGTTGCTGAAATAGTAGTAGGAATCCATCCTTAAACGAAGTACAATTTTTATAGAGCCCTTGCTCGGTTCCTTTCCATACACATGCTAAGCCAAAAACTGCCATATACTTACCTTCAGAAAGAGTAGAAGAGTGAACTATTTCATCAACCATTAGCAGCCCCCCCCAAAAACGGTGGGTTATGCCCAGCCATATTGCCAAGTGTAAATGATGTCCACTTTTCTCATACTGTGAGTACGAACAGTATTACAAGGTACCCAGCGCCTTAGATGCTACAAAGGCCAAGATTAACCTCTTTTTATTGAAAAAAATCAATTTATTGCCAAAAATAGGTATTGATTGTAGTCGAAAAAAACCTACAGCGGCTTTGAAAAAAGCCCAGAATTACATAGTAGTATAAAGCCTATGTTTCACAAAGTTTCCTTCCAGAAAAGCAGTAGGAAGAAACCCCTCAAATGTAATCAAACAGTGGATTCCAACTAATTTAGCAACCAAATCCCATGCTAATTACCATCATATCCTAATGTTCAAGAGTGGTATGCATAGTGTACAAGAACCACAGTTTATCGACTATTGAAAAAAACCAGTCACGGCTGCAAGCAGAAAAAACCCCCCCAATGGTTATTGAAAACCTCATTCCCTATTGTGTTAACAAAATGACAGGGTACTGCTTACTCCTCAGAATTTCAATCATAACCGGCTGCGAGGCATTAAGGCCAGAAAAAAACATGAGATGTTTGAGTGGTGAGATCCATAGCTCAATCTGTGAAGCAAGCAGTAATTCCTTTTTTTTTTAAAACATAACAAAATAATCACTGGCTAAGTGAGGGGCAAGGTGCACCCTCACCTTGTTTAGATAGGGTGGACTGCCAGTCCTTTGAGCTTGAGTAATGAGTGAGCCGAGTGGCCCTCCATTGTGTGATATCATCAAATGGCACGCAGATACCCTTGAGAGGGGAGATCCATAGCCAAAGAGAAGAGGCCGCCTTCTCAGCGTAATGAGAACAGAGACTTTAATCACGCTCGACACTCCAGAAAAAACTTATAAGCTTTACTATTCAAGGGCCGGGTCCCATAGACATTATATGGCATGTTATTGAGCAGTAAAAAGTATCCCATCAATTTTCCGGGCAAGATCAATGTGTGTGTGTGTTTGGGGGGGGGGTGAGAAATAGTAACCAGAATACCTATAGTACCATAGTGTGTGTGTGCGTGTGTGTGCATGTACACACGCACACACCCCAACTCATGCACCATACTCAATGAGTCGGCGATAGGCCCATTGAGTATAGGCCTACTGCCTCATCAAATTGATGAGAATAGAATAATCAAGTCTGAAGCCAAAGAGCTGTACCATATCAAAAAATCCATGAGTCTCATTAGAGCTATAAGTGATAATGTTAACAGAGAGGATTATACTCAAGTCGGATTTTTAAGGCTTTGTTAGCCACTAGAGAATAATATGGATGTCGTTCATAGTCAGTCGTAGAAGTTTTCCATGCTTTAACTAGTTTCTATGGATAGTCCTCATACAAAGTGTCCATCCAAGAGTAGTTTGTTTATAAGTAATCCAAGAGTAATTCCTAAAATCATAATAATCAAAATAATTACACAAGGATAAGAAATTTGGGATTGACCTGCAACCTAAAACTAGAAAATTCAAATATTACAATAGCTATGAGAAGAGAATCGGATCTATAGACAAAGAAAGACCCCCTAACACCCATCAACGTAACAAGGAATTATAGATGGTGGGTCCATCAAAGTCTATAGACAAAAATCTCCAAATCCAGTGTCCTGGTTTCCCAGCTTTCTTTCTGGGAGAACTTTGTGTTTAGGATGTGTTTTATTTTAAAGACTTATACTTATACACAAAAAAATATAACAATTCAAAAGATAGATGGTTTTAGACAAAGGAAAATGATTAGCATTTTTGTACATCATAGTGATAATGAGGTATCATTCTAGTGTTTTGTACATAGTATAGTCAATAACAATTTATACTAAAGTGAAAGTGGCCAGGTTCGATAGTGATGGACATGAGCTTAGCCAAAAAGATCTAAGTAAAGATAGAGTCCTCATTTGCATCCATATAAACAAAACATATTTGTTATGCTTGAATACATATTACATGTGTCAACAAACCTATCAGTTGTTATCCATGTCCTACTTAAAACCTTTTTAACTTATACCTACCATCCACGTAGTGTTAAATATTAGCAAGTATCCATTCTCATAACATTAAGCCAAAGATGAAAGTGATATGTGTGTGTGTGTGTGTGTGTGTGTGTGTGTGTGTGTGTGTGTGTGTGTGTGTGTGTGAGAGAGAGAGAGAGAGAGAGAGAGAGAGAGAGACGCCTGTCGCCTTGTCCTCGAAAAAAACTAGGTTTAGTGTAATCTATAATTTTTTAGATTTACCTTTAATTTGTTTTTCTGAAGGTCAAAAAGCCTACAAAATTTAGAGAAAGATTTTTTGGAAGCCTTCAAATTTAGTTGATTTACCTCTAAAATTTCTCATCTGTAGATTTGCCAAGTTTTTGGGGAAAAAACTCAAGCATGGCTTTCACCATTGTAGAGAGAGAGAGACTCTTGAGCCCTCAAGAACTCGGTACAAAGGTAAGTTTATTAAAGATACTAAAAATTTCAAAACCAACATATCCCTCCATGCATCATCCATTAGAGGAGGCTACAAAAAATGGATGATGCATGTGATCATGTAGCCTACTTCAGGAAAATTTGGTGCATTTGCTTGATGTTCAGATATTAACATCGCCTGCATCCTAGCACATTGCACTCCCTCCATCGTGTTTCACGTTCTAGCTTCCCATGTAGCCAACTTTGTCACACACACACACACACACACACACACACACACACACACACACACACACAGATTTTATAATCGTCCTCGGAGGTCAAATATGACCTATGGGACCAAAGTTACATGTGATTTAGTATGTGTATGGCTAATGAGTGACTCTTGATGCTCCAAAATTGTGGTGATGAGAGTCGCAATGAAGAGCCCACACTTTGTCTGGGAGAGGAAAGTGTGTAGGTCTAAGTTATGGTTGAGAATGTGAGAGGAGCAAGTTCGGATGTGACCAAAATCTGAGCACTCTAGTAGTGTGTGGTAATCAGACTCTCGAACTTGTAGTGAGCATAATGTGCACAGTCGATTGGACTCTTCTCCATTGCCCCAATGCCCTATCTCGCATCGAAGGAAATGGGAGCTAAGACGAATGGCTGCGATAGTGCGTATCGTCGACAAGGGGATAGGCTCAAGCATGTAAGTGTGAGTACGTTTTCCTCTTTCAACGAAGAACATGGTTTTGTAGTTGGGGGCAATATGGGTGGTGTAATGTATGAAGCGTGACCCACCGGATTTCTCCCAAGCCGTAATACATTGGCGTTGTAGAAAAGCTTCATTCACTTGGGAGTCAATTGAAGCATCATGTAGAAAGTGTAATGCATCCCATCTCCCAAACCACTTCTTTATGTCTTGCATCCATCCCGTGCTCAAGATCTTGCTTTTGTGCGTCTTTTGAACTTTTTTTCTCGCTTCCCATGCAATCGTAGGAAGTCGATGTGAGGGGTTTTGACGCATCTTTATCATGTACTCCACAACCCTTTCCATGCCCATAACCTCAATTGGAAGACATCCCGACTCAAGAAGTAGGAGCATATATAGTGTTTGTGTCTTCACTTGGAGAAAGTTTGTAAGAAAACGTTTTTGGACATTCTTAAACTCTTTCCAAGTAGACTTTGAGTTGCTCCCGCCCCACACTTCAACTCCATAAAGAAGAACCGGTGTCACTAATGCATCAAAAATATACTTCTTGAGAACCCAACACTTGATGTTGCCCGCATTACACATGTTCTCAAATGCATAAAATGCTCTCTTTCCCCCTTCCAAACAACACATAGCACATTCATGCCACTTGTGATTGGACGGAACCTCAAGGCCAAGGTACTTAAATCTCTCAACCACTTTAAGTGTCTCATTGTCGTACACAATGCATGGCTTCTCCTTATGGTTGGTTTTCACAAGCATAACCTTTGTCTTGGATTCATTCACAATCAGCCCACTATGCAAGCAAAAGTTCTCAAGGACAACCATAAGCTTTTGTGCATCTTCTAAAGTGTGTGCTAGAAGCACTACATCATCCGCATACAACAAAAGCATGATTACTGCATTGCAAATAGTGACCTCTTCAATGCCTTTTTCTTGCATAAAGTCAAGTACCATTTGTTCCAATTGATCGATGCATAGACCAAAGAGACTTGGTGACAACGGACATCCTTGTTTAACCCCAATAGTGCTTACAAAAATTTTTGAAATTTCTCTTCCCATGTGCAATTGACAAATCACCTTCTCATAGATTCGAGAAACCGCAAGCATAAACTCACTTGGCACTTGGAGTTCTTCCATCCTTCTCCACAAATTGTTACGTGGAATCATATCAAAGGCTTTCTTAAAGTCCACAAAACAACAATACAATCGCTTGCCTTTCAACCGACTTTCCTCCATGAGAACACAAAGAGTGACAAGATGATCAATGGTGCTATGGCATCGACGAAAACCCGCTTGTCCCTTTGCACGCTTGTCATTCTCTTCAGCCCAATCACTCAATTTCATCTCCATTATGCACCCAAACAACTTTGCCATAAGAGACCCGATTATTATAGTCCGGTATTTGTTTACATTGTTTGCATCCCCTCCTTTCTGCAAAGGCTTAACCCAATTAGTACTCCAATCATAAGGCATACCATGGTCAAGTGCAAGGTTGAACATATCACACAGCCATTCATGGGTAATCTCCCGTCCATTTGATCATCTCCGGCTTGATATCTTGAAGATCTTCCACTTTGCAAGTGGTCAACTTTTCAAGCCCACCGCATACATCCTCAATAGTAAAAAAAAGAGGGCATACATGCATGAGAGAGAGAGAGAGAGAGAGAGAGAGAGAGAGAGAGGGAGGGAGGGAGGGAGGGAATTGCAGACGTCAATTTTTGTGGCTCCTATTGGACAAAGAGATAGAGATAGAGAGAGAGAGAGAGAGAGAGTGTTTGAGGATCAATCAAATGGGCACCCAACTAGTTAGAAACGTAGCCAGACACCACATTTGTAGTCTATTATTTTGTCCAAGCTAGTGTAGTGATACTTTGTGTAAATCCTGATTCCAGAGTAATGGATCAATTCCCTGAGTTGTAATGTTGTAATGATATTTGTAAAGGTCCATATGAACCGGCCACTGGCCATTTAGAATGCCCTAGGTACAAAGTCAATAACCTTAATGTGAAAGGAGGGCTTATCTTGAGAGGAAGTGGGAGCTCAAAAAACGTACACTCAAGCTACGAGCTGCTCCAAATTTGTAATCGACGCAACTAATGAATGGGTAATCTGTTTTCAATTCCGAAACTTGCATTGTGTTCCTCTTTCTTTGCTCTTTAATTCAACTGTAAGCATTGTCAGTTTTGCTGTGGTTCGTGACTACGTGTCTGTGAGCTGTAAATGCAAATTTGAGTGCTTAAATCATTGTTTATTGTCGTTTTGACCATAGGAGAGTGTTCCTAGACCATAGGGTGACCTTTCTGGATAGTTCTGTTGCAGTTTTTAGGACCTTTTTCTTGATGGATCGTGATTTTGTTACCTTGTCATATTGCATCTAGATTTGCTAGGATAGTGTCCCTAGGTGTCCTAGACCTCCTCCTAAAGTTTCGTTGCATTTGAAGTCCGTTCGAGTGCCGAAATGGTGTGATGACCTAGAGCTATGAGAACGAACATAGGTAGATTTACCTGATCTTTGGGTGTTGGTTTTCTTGTTGAGCTAGTGTGTTTGCTTGTTAAGGTTCACTTCGTGAGATTGACAATCTCATGGAGTCTCCGTGCCCCATCCGAGTCACTTTCCTTGAGTATTGGCATTATGTTAGAGCCACAAAGCTATGCTGCAGACGTCCGTCGCGGCGACCCGCTTACATTGGCGCCGTTGCCGGGGATATGATCCTTAGATGGTGAGTGACCTAGTGCGTATTTAGAGCGTTCTTTTTCTAAGATTTTCCTTCCATTCCATTTACACCTTAGCAGTGGAGCAGTTAGACACGGGCTTTAGTGCTTGATAGAGTTTAGAAGTCGAGGACTTGCTAGATCTATTCTTGAGAAGTAAAGAGGGTTGTGAGTGAGATAGCCAAAAGCATTTCATTCTTCAATTATCTCATTACTTTCAGAGTGCTGTACTGCTTTTCGTTACGACTTTATCTTGTATCGTTCTGTTAGTTTTTGTTTTATGTTTCATTTGAGTACTTAGGAGTAGGATAAGTAGAAACTCCCACCATCAAATTTGGGCTAAAAGATTGAGGGAAAAAAGGGCGAAAACCATATTTTGGCCGAAATGACCATAACTCTGAAATTTTGAAAATTTGATGGTAGAGACCTTAAAAATGATCCAAATTCAAAAATTTGTGGATCAAAGACATCAGATACTTTCTCGAATCAATTTGGAAAGTTAGGCAAGAATCTGTGGAGAAACATGGATCATGATCCATGTACCCAAAAAACCATTTTTGGTGAAAAGTGACCAGTTTCAATGAGCATCAGTGGGAAACTGCTCTGATCACGTTTGCTTGAAAGAAAAACTCAAAAATCACATCAGAATTGGCTGTTAGGGCAAAAACAGCAAAACAGGCATTGCAGACACAAAATTGGGCAAATCTTGAGATTTTGGGATCCAAATTCAAAAAGGGGTGAGATTTGGCTTCTACAGGGCATGAAGAACCAACGGAACAAAATTCATAAAAAAATGCTGCCAAACATGGATTGTGATCCATGTATCTTTTTGACATTCTGGGTTGATATTTGACAAGTGCATCCCTGATATTATTTGGAACAACTTTGCCAAAAGGGACCATGTCAAAAAATTGGAAAAAGTTGGTCAAAATAGCCAAATACAGAAACTAGTCAAAAACCGCAGGGCAGACAGAAAAACTCACTTTTGACTGGGAAAAATTTTTCCAAGTTCAAAAAGATTTGGGGAAGAGTATCACCATAACATGGACTACAAGCTGACCAAGTTTCATGTCAAAATGTGGTCAAACATGGACCGCGATCCATGTACCTCATGAAATCTTTTGGAAATTTTTTTGGTTGAGATTTGAGCAGTAGGTAGCTGAGACATGGACAAACACTTTTCCCAAAGGAACCATATGCAAAAAAGTTGTAAAAAGTGGTCTAAAGAGCCAAAAACGGCTCATTGTCAAAACATCCACAACAGACTAGAAGTCAATTTTGGTTGGGTAAAATTGATCCAAATCCAGAAATTTTTGTGGAACAAGCTACAAACATCATTAGCTATCAGCACACCAAAAATTCAAATCCAAAAGTGGTGGAACATGGATCGCGATCCATGTACCCTTGAGAAATTTTTGGACAGAAACTTTTTCAGCCTATAGCAGAGACCATTGTCAAGGAAATTTTGTCAAAAAAGTTCAAAAAGTGGGTGAAAAGAGCCAAAAACACTTCAAGAGGAAAACCCTAAATTAGACCTAGGGATTGACTTTTGCTTGACCTAAAGTGGTCCAAATCATACAAAAACCATATAGCAGGGATCAGGAGACCAAGGAGAAGCTGTGTGCCAAGTTTCAATACCTTCTGACACATAGGTACATGGATCGCGATCCATGTTCCTTTGTCACAGACTGATACCATATTTGCACCATAGTTAGAGGACATCACAAGGAATCTATTGGTCTTTTCAAAAGTGAATTTGGATACCAAAAACCAAGTCAAAAGTCATGAACTGCTAAGTACTCTGAGCAAGTGCCAGAACTGACCTAATTTTCAATGTAGAGGTCCATTTTCTAAACTTTTGATACCATAGGACCTCCTAATCATACTGAATTTGATGGTACCAAAAAAAGTCAATTTGGGCTCCAAACATGGATCGCGAGCCATGTACCCATAGTGATAGCTTGAGTTGAAACTTTCCAGATCAGTAGTGCATACACAAGGAAACATATCCCCAAGTCCAGTTTTGGAAAAAATTGAGCAAATTTGGGTCAAAAGGAACAAAACAGGTGACAGACAGAAAACCGCAGTGTAGACCTTGTATTGGGTATTTGACCTGTCAAAACAAGTCCAAATCCAAAAAGATTTGAGATTTAGCTTGTGGACATAGTCAGGAACAAACTCCTAAGAGGACAAGTCTAGATGTGGTTGAACATGGATCGCGATCCATGTATCTCCACCTCAGAATTTGATGAAAATTGGTATATAGCCTGCTTATGACCTTGTCTACACACAGTCAAAATTTGGAGAAAAAAATTTGACACGGAACATGGATCGCGATCCATGTACCTCTCAGCATAGTGGGGGCATCTGAGTTGATGATCTTGTAGACATACTTGAGGACATCCCAAATCTCAAGTTTGAGCTAAAAATACCTTCTGAAGACCAAGATACAAGCCAAAGTTCTTGTGTTATGGTCGTGAGATTGTTTTGAGTGCTATTTCAAGTGCAGTTCACAAAAATTGCTCTAACTTTTGATAGACAAGTCCAAATTGAGTCAGGTATAGCTAGGAAGAAAGCTTGCGGTTTTAGAGCTGAATTTTACTAGGTTTCCTTATTCCAAACTTTTAGGGTACCCCAAGACTAGTTTCCAAAAACCAAAAAAGTCACAAATTCTTGACTTTTGAGAGACCTTATCAGGGGCAGCAAGGGATAAGTTGCACTTAGCCAAGTTGGGCTTGTCAAGGACTATCTTGAGACTTTTGAGCAATCCTTAATCATGATAAATCATTCACCACCAGGGTTCTCTATTCCACTCGGAGACATGAAAAACGCAAGAAACGTTGCAATGCTGACAACAATGGGATTCAGAGAATACCTAGAGGAGAGGCATCCTCTGATCAACAAACCGAATGTGAGATTCATCAAAGGCAATGAATCCAGGAGAGTGCTTACAGATTACACTCATGAGGGATTATATAGATTCACAAACGGGGATCCATACATCTTCTACAGGTGTGTAGAGCTCAATGCTAGAGAGTTGACCACCCACAAGAACCTCTATGCATTCACATATACAGATGCCCATGGAGTACAAGTTTTGATGGTAGATAAGTATGGACGTGAGTACAAACTTGTTGATCCCATTGACCTTGAGAGATATACATACAAGGGTACCCTAATCTCTACTTACTTTCAGTCAAAAATGATGCCAAAGTACATATCAGAGAGGATTCCACCAGGATTCTCTCCAAGACTAGAGGAGAGAGTGAGATCTGACTTTCCAAGAGACCACGAGTTGGTTAGATTAGTGACTAAACCACAACGTTTAAGACCATACCAAGTGGCTCAATGTGTCAAGACAAAGTACAGTGGGTCAGGGGATCCATATGCTCATGTCTCACTCTTCAAACAAGTTTTGAGAGCTGAACAAATTGCAGATTTCCATACTCAATATGAGGGATTTGGGTTGACATTGGAAAAAACAGCTTTGACTTGGTTCCAACCATTGCATAGGGATGATTTTCCCAACCTAGCACAACTCTTACAAGAGTTTGTAGGGGAGTTCTCAAAAAGGGGAATCAAACATAACACAGTGTCCCAAATCTACGCTTTCAAACAAAAAGTGAACGAGAGAGTGAAGGAAGCTTTGCTTTGCTTCAAGCAGTACATAGACAGATGTCCTATGAGAGAGATACCGCCGCAAGATGAGAGGTTATCAGTTCTCCTTATAGAGGGATTGAGGAATGAAACTCTTAAAAAGGACTTACATTTGAAAGGATGGACAACATTTGAGCAAGTCACTAGAGAAGCTCTATATCTAGTTGACAATTGCAAGGCCTACGGAGAGGTGACTGAAGATACAGATAACACGACTAGTAGTGCCTCATCTCCGAAGAGCGAGTCAACAAAAAAGAGAGATGTTCAAACTCCTTGGGAACCAATCATTGATCAAGTGGTTGAGGGAGTGATTAGAAGAATAAACCAAGGCTACATAAAGAACCTGATTGTACAAAAACCTCAATTGAGGATATGCAATACTTGCGGAGGGGATCACCCCACTCCATGGTGTAACACTCAGTCAAAGCCACAAGGTGTGCTAGGGCAACAACCACCACTTTTGAATGATGGGTCAGTTATGAAACAAGAAGGTCCATGCTATGAGTGTGGAGGTGATCATGGGGCACGAAGTTGTCCAAAGAAGGGTCCACAAATAGAATTATTTGTGTTCTATGACGGTTGTGGTATAGACCATCTACGCCAATACTGTGCTAAAATACAAAGGGAAAGCAACAATGAATGTTGTAGGCGTGATGCCTTATTCAAGCGGATCCGAGGTAGAACTCGCCATTCCTTTAAACGTGATGACTCGAGCTCAAGCTCAAGAAGCTGCCAAAAACAAACCAGTTGAAAAAGCCACATTGCCTGTTCAAACAGAATTTGAGAACAAACCGGTGAGAAGCTTTGGAAAAAGATCATGGAAAGGCAGATGGGACAAAATGAAATTGAAGAGGCTGAAGGAGAAAGCAGCTTTGGAAACTGAACTGAATCAAACAAGAGAGCAACTTAGACAAGAGCAAGAAAGGAACAAAAACACAAAGGGACCTAAAGAGTCAAAGACTAACTCGGGAGGTTCAGTCTTGGTCGACAAAGTGGTTGAACCTTTGGATGCAATCGTGAAAGCTTATGAAGCTAGGCTAAAACCCAACCAAACCCAAGAGGATAGATGGCTAACGTACCCTCATCCAGGGTATGAAAAAGAGAGGTTGCAAATGTGCAAGGAGCTCATCCAGAAGGCCCAAGCTCTTATGGAACCACATGTTCCAAATGCTCCAAAAACAGAGGTGCTAATCCGCGATAAAGTCCAAGAATTGGAGAGCCAGGATATTGTAAACAAAGACCAGGAAGAGCTGAAATTTGAGGCACCTTTAGATACAACGGAAGTAGCCAATACCACAGATGGGGTGGGCTCACTAGTAGTGATGCCTATTCCGGAGGTAGAAGAACCGTGGCCACAATCCTTGTGGGAATCAATCAGAAACCAAAAAGATGGTAGTGCTACCTTACAGTCAGCACCTATTCCTAAACATGGATCACGAATTTTTCCCAGGAGATATACGATCTCTATACGGGGATGTCGGGTCTGTCGTATCTGAAGAGACTAAACCACGCTCTCTAAAGACTTTGCCATCTTTCATAGGAGAACACGAGACAAAATCCGAGGTTAAAATGATACCTTCTCAGTGGAAAGCCACACCAAAAAAGATGGATACCAAGATCTTGCATGAATTGATGTCTTCTCCTATACAATGCACACTTTATCTCTCAGAGCTACTAAAAATTAGACCGCATCTATGGGGCCAAATGGGCAAACACCTGGAAAAGATGGGGTTGAAAATCCCTTCTCATGACCAACTTGCGGACAAAAACATGGATGACACCTCGCCGAACAAGCGACAGACAAAGCCAGTACCGGTAAATAAGGTGGGTGACTACTGTGGAGGAGATGAAGGAAACACCACCTTACCACTTGAGTACAAAGGAGTAAAGACGGTTGCTATATTAGATAGTGGGGCAAGAATTGCCATTGCAACCAAAGAGGTATGGAAAAAATGGGGAAAGCCTGCTCTTAGGAAAACTCAAATGAAACTGCAAATAGCGGATGGATACACGGAGAAACCGATTGGAATATTAGAAAAAATCATTGTATCCTCGTGTGGCATCGAGTATGAGCACACCTTTGCCATAATGAATTTTGACAAGAGCAGCAACTTTGACATCATATTGGGCAGACCATTCATGCGTCAGCTCAAAATGGTACAAAATTGGGGCTATGACTATATCTACTTGAGACAAAAAGAGGTCACAACAAAAATTAGTGTCAAGGATCATAGTTATAAAGATGTAGTGCGAACCCCGGGAGAAGACTTAAACTCCACAATTGATTTGGAAAGCAAAGCGCATATTTGGATGTACGGATCTCCTGAGAGTGGAAGTCTTAGAAAGCAGAATTGCATCCTAGAGCATTCAGTAGAAGATGAGGCATATGCACCAGAGCCATTTCCAGAGGAGTTATTTGAACCCTTTGGATGGGATCAAAACTGACGACCTCTTGATGTGTGTATGAATGAGGTAACCCCGACTAAATTCTGTGATGAGGAAGGGTATGTTATAACTCCCGTATTTACAATAAAGGTGTTGAAGGAAGCTAACAAGATTTGTGAGTGTGAAAGCAGAAAAGGTGAAACAGATAGCTACGTCATGGAGCATGATGCCAAAGTGCACATGAAGGAAGCAGAGCAACAACGAGAATATGTCATCATTGACATACTTGAAAAATCAACAAAAGCTATTTCAAAGAAGCAGACTCTAGAAAAAGTGCAAATAAAAGCAAATGAAGGAGAAAAGATTCCAAGTTCAACGGAAAATCTTCAACAAGCGCAAGATCAAGACAAGAACAAGGACAGAGAAGAAGATTGATTGTCTCCTACAGCGATCAAATTCAGCATACACAAAGAAACAGGACTCAAAATCACATTTCCAACTGTGATAGATCCAAAAGCGACAAAAAATCTAATGACTTATGGAACGTGGATCATGATGGGAAAGCCGCCAATCACTGAGCTAGAGGAGATAGTATACACAAGTTCAAAAATGCCGAGTCCTAGCTTTGGCATGGCAGAAGCTGTACTCAAATTGAGTACCGGGGAGTATAAAGATGCTTTCCACATAATTGAATCCCATCATATCAAGGAGAGTCTAGTCTTGACAGAAAGCTGGAGGAACATCTTCTTTCAACCACAAGGAAAATCTTTAGCAACAACACCATCAAAAATCCCAAAAGCACATCAAGTCAATGCAAAAAAGGAGCAACCAAGCATCGCAGAAAAAGGTAAAGCTAAGGTAAACATTGAAGTATATCAACATCGCAAGATGACTTTACCTTCAACGAGCTTCCATCAAATTTTGCGTGAAGCCTCTACATCAAGAGCCACATCACCAACAATGCAATGGGAACCAAAGCAAAAAGTCTATCAACCAAAGTTTCCATCACAAAAAAGCATCCAAAAGAAGCCAAAGAATGTCAACCAAGTGTTGGTATCCAAAGATCACATTAAAGTCAAAGACCCAATTTGGATACATGAAGCACAAGTTCAACAACAACAGCAAAAGGTGACAGGGTGGGTAGCATCAAATGAGTCAATCACTGCTCAGGGCTACTTCCAAGGAAACGCTAATGTTTGGGCCAAAAATCCTAAAGTAACAGCCTACACCTACCCACCTCAACCAACGATTTCTACAAGGAACAAGGCGTGCTATCAACAGAATACAAAATACTCATGCAAGCGAAAGAACACCAACAAAAGGCAAACAAAAAGACCTTCCAAGCGGGCAACGCAAAAAGTTTGGGTACCGAAATCAGACTTCAACGAAGATACCCAACACAAACAGGTGAATCAACGGATGATTCCGATTAAGCTACTCGAAGCACAAGGATTTTATGAAGGTAACAATCAAATATGGTTACCAAAAATTGTAGCTCAGTCTGGAACAACCAAGAAAAATCATGTAGCACAAGCTTCTACCCCAAAGCAAGCAAAGACAACCAACATCCAACATAAGCCAATTGCAACCAAGGGTGCTACAACCACCAGATGGATCCCTTGTCATCAATTACAAAAGCAAGGCTTCTACAAAGGAAATCATCAGATCTGGCTACCAAAGCCTAGTGTCCATCAAATTATAGAAGAAGATAAAATGCCAAAGATGATCACACAAGGACCAAAAATAAGATGGGTTCCAAAATTGCTCGTGGAAACTCAATCACAAAGAACCCACAAATCTCAACAATTGATTCTCATGAGAGATAAAGCAAAGGCTACAGCAATCCCTACTAGAGCCGAAGGACTTGCTTCACAAGGCAGTTTCAACATACAACAAGCAAATCAAGAGGAGCCAAAATATGCCAACCTACTCGACAAAATGGTGGAATCCAAAGACCAACACAATGGAAGAGGCCTAAATTTCCAAAACTTATGGAATTGGGTTGCTAGCCTTGAATAGGTAAGTCCAAGTTGCCATTAAAAATACATGGCATAAAAGTTAGAGTCGGGCTGCTAAGCCGCTAAATGAGCAAGGCGTTAGTCCCAAACCTTCATGTAATATTCTCTGTGGTCTAAGCATCTTAGTTATCCTAGGTACTGCTCAAGCTGGAAGAGTTGAGTATAATTATGTTGTGTCGCTCATGCTAGTACAGGTGAGTATAAGAGTCGAAGTCATTGTAGTATAGTGGTAAGTGAATGAGGAAGTCCAAAAGACACTTACGCACTCAACACAGTGAGGTATGAGTGCAAAAGCTTCTACATCAAAAACCCTTCTTGGAAACATCGAAGCTATTGAGACATCCTTTGATGTCACATGTGCTACATTTGTTCCTTGAAGCACCCATCAACTCCATCTCTTACACTGCATGCTCTTTTCGATAGATTTTCATATGCATATAGAGTGTCCCATAATTAGCACTTGCATTAGACACTATTTATTTGTTTCTCCCAAGCACTCACCTTGCATGACAGGTACTTCAAGTCCAAATGCTCAACTCCAATAAGAACTATACCAAAGGCACTTTTTTCCCACCGGTTTTTTTCCCTTTGGTCATCCAGGTTTTAAGACCCTAATCTAGAAACCCTCATCATCAACTTCTTGTATAAATTCCTTCTACATGAGCAATAAAGAAATGGCTACCCAAATCAATAGCCAACGATTTGGAGCAAAAACTGCAGGTCTCCACATGCTTATCAAAAGCATATTTTATCTTCAAGGGCGACAACAAAGCTCCATCAAACAATGTCAAGAAAATGGCCTACAACGACAAGCAATGAAAAATTTAGTAAGCGAGCTATCCACAACAATCAAAAGTAGCTCACATAGTGCTTCAACATTGGTGACCTATTGCAGACAACTCAAATTGCAGTGGACATGGAAAACAAACCACAAAGGAATCCGTTCTACAAGCTTAAACACATCAACATCCCTCTTCACAGCGGCGAAGACTGGCAACAAAGAGGAGAAGGCGCAACAAGAACAAAATTTACCTCAACAATCACTCAAGGAAGGGGGGAGTGTCATCAACGACAAAGCACTTCCCTAGTTGAAGACCAACCTTGAAGACAAAGTTGAAGACAACCCTAAAGGTCGTGTCAAGGGACGACACGAATTAGGAAGGGCGGAATGTTTGAGGATAAATCAAACAGGCGACCAACTGGTCGGACACGTAGCCGGACACCACATTTGTAGTCTATTATTTTGTCCAAGCTAGTGTAGTGATACTCTGTGTAAATCCTGATTCCAGAGTAATGGATCAATTCCCTGAGTTGTAATGCTGTATGATATTTGTAAAGGTCCATGTGAACTGGCCACTAGCCATTTAGTATGCCCTAGGTATAAAGGTCAATAACCTTAATGTAAAAGGAGGGATTATCTTGAGAGGAAGTGGGAGCTCAAAAAACGTACGCTCAAGCTACGAGCTGCTCCAACTTTGTAATCGACGCAACTAATGAATGGGTAATATGTTTTCAATTCTGAAACTTGCATTGTGTTCCTCTTTCTTTGCTCTTTAATTCAAGTGTAAGAATTGTCAGTTTTGGTGTGGTTCACGACTACATGTCTGTGAGCTGTAAAGGCAAATTTGAGTGCTTAAATCATTGTTTATTGTCATTTTGACCATAGGAGAGTGTTCCTAGACCATAGGGCGACCTTTCTGGATAGTTCTATTGCAATTTTTAGGACCTTTTTCATGATGGATCATGATTTTGGTACCTTGTCAGATTGCGTCTAGATTTGCTAGGATAGTGTCCCTAGGTGTCCTAGACCTCCTCCTAAAGTTTCGTTGCATTTCAAGTCCGTTCGAATGCCGAAATGGTGTGATGACCTAGAGCTGTGAGAAAGGACATAGGTAGATTTCCCTTATCTTTGGGTGTTGGTTTGCTTGTTGAGCTACTGTGTTTGCTTGTTAAGGTTCACTTCATGAGATTGACGATCTCATAGAGTCTCCATGCCCCATTCGAGTCACTTTCTCTGAGTATTGACATTATGTTAGTGCCAGAAAGCTATGCTGTAGACGTCCATCGTGGCGACCCGCTGACACACACAGAGAGAGAGGGAGAGAGAGAGAGAGAGAGAGAGAGAGAGAGAGAGAGAGAGAGAGAGAGAGAGAGAAGGGAGTTGCAGACGTCAGTTTTTGTGGCTTCTATTGGACAAAGAGATAAAGAGACATAGAGAGTTGTGGTCAGTGTGTGCAAATTCTTGGATAGATTCCAAGTCTAACTCGAAGAAAACCGAAAAAAATTTACAAGATTAAAAATAAATGCTGTCATACTTCAACTTATGACCTAAAAACTTGAAGAGTTTTAAGTGTGCCCTAATTTTCTTTGGCTAGGGAAAATGTTTTTTGCCATGTTTTGGTTGCAACTACATCAGTGAGCACCTCATTGTAGAGAGAGAGAGAGAGAGAGAGAGAGAGAGAGAGAGAGAGAGAGAGAGAGAGAGAGAGAGAGAGAGAGAGAGAACACTATCAAGGACTCCCCATAGTCCCTAGAAAGGGCATTTAATTTGGAAATCCCTTCATCACTCAACACAATTGCCCACGAGTTGGAGTCTTAACTGGATATTTTGGTTCACGCAGAGAAGATCATGCCAATCGGGAATCTTACTTGAAGTAGCCAGTTTAGAAGGAGTATCAAGACTATGGAGGGTGGTTGGAGTACCCTCTAAGAAATAGATAGAGTCACCAAACTTGGCGTCGTTATGCATGTTTGATGCACATCAAGAAAATCAAAAACATATGGGCCCCACGTTAGGCAAGTAAAGGCCCCGAAATTGTGCCTTTAGAGGGACTATGGGGGGGGGGCTCTATTCTCTCCACCCTAGTACAATTTCAAATTGCTTGCTTAGAGAGAGAGAGAGATAGAGAGAGAGAAAGAGAGAGAGATTCCCACTAGCATGAGTAAGGTGTGCTTGCACTGTGTGTGTGTGTGTGTGTGTGTGTGTGTGTGTGTGTGTGTGTGTGTGTGTGTGTGTGTGTGTGTGTGTGTGAGAGAGAGAGAGTGTGTGTGTGTGTGTGTGTGTGTGTGTGTGTGTGTGTGAGAGAGAGAGAGAGAGAGAGAGAGAGAGAGAGAAATTTCATTATCGTCCTTGAACGTCAAATATGACCTATGAGACCAAGAAAACAATCATAGCTGGACCTCTTACTAGAGGAGTACATGGAGAATCACGACTAATGTGGATACAAAAAGATCGTGACATATGTCACAAGTAAGGGAGCAAGAAGGGGAAGGTGGCTTGGGAGTTTTTGGAGATTAATATTCCTCAATAATGGCCTTGCCACCTTGATAGATGCCCCATTTACCGGATATTCATGCTTTTCGAGCCTTTTAGAGTTCTTGCTTCTTGACTTTGAGTTGGGTGGGGTCCAAGGCCTCACTTATCCATACTTTGGTGCTCTTGAGGAGTCGTGTTTGTTGTAGAAGGGCTGTACATACTTCTTTAGTCTTGAAGACCAAGATGCCTTGGTTGGTGCAATTGTCAACCTTCTCAATCATGTTGGGGTGAATGGATTGGTTGAGCCTGACTAGTGTTGAGGTGTAGTCGTCGTTCTCTCCCCACCCAAAAGAGGGAAAGCCATCGATGAGAGTGGAGAGTGCTAGTCCTTCTTGTCAGCAACGTTCTTGCATGCACTCTTCTACCTTGGAGGACTTGATTACATGTGTATGAGAGCGAGAAAGTCCATACTTGTGTACAAGACAATACGACTACCAACCAATATGTATAGAAGCATATTGAAGGAGAGAAGCCTCTATCTCTTCATTGTAATTAGTAAGGGGTGTGTGTGAATGGCTTGGTTGAGCCTGACTAGTGTCAAGGCATAGTCGTCGTTCTCTCCCCACCAAAAAGATGGCAAGCCACCGATGCGGGTGGAGAGTGCTAGTCCTTCTTATCAGCAACGTTCTTGCATGCACTCTTCTACCTTGGAGGACTTGATTACGTGTGTATGAGAGTAGAGAAAGTCCATACTTGTGTACAAGATGATACGACTATCAGCCAATATGTATAGAAGCATATTGGAGGTGAGAAGCCTCTATCTCTTCAATGTAATCAGCAAGGTGTGTGTGTGTGTGTGTGTGTGTGTGTGTGTGTGTGTGAGAGAGAGAGAGAGAGAGAGAGGTGGGGGTGGGGGATTGAAAAAGAGTACTAGGAAAAATAGTGTGAGGTCTCAGGATCTACGCTACAAGTCTTTCGATGATTTGAGTGTGCGTGCTTGACACACGCATGCACGCATGCGCACACACACACACACATAGACAAAGTGACATTGGAAGAACAATCACAAGTGCTCTTGAATTTGTATCCATATTCTTGAACTCAATTGCACTAAGAGTGTGTGTGTGTGTGTGTGTGTGGGGGGGGGGGGGGGGGGGGGGGGGGGGGGGGGGGGGGGGAGAGAGAGAGGAGAAGAAAAAAACATATACCAACATAGTTGGAACAATTCCAAAATATTTCAAAGATCCACTTGATAAACCATGAGCTTAAGTTTTGGGGGGGGGGGGGGGGGGGAGGAGAGAGAGAGAGAGAGAGGACATATGATAAAATTGGTTCAACACGAGGAATAATATGCACAAGTTGAGCAAAACTTTTGTGTGGTGTATTGTGTGTGTGTGTGTGTATGCGTGTGCGTGTGTGTGTGTGTGAGAGTGTGTGTGTGTGTGTGTGTGTGTGTGTGAGAGAGAGAGAGAGAGAGAGAGAGAGAGAGAGAGAGCTTCATTGTGTGTGTGTGTGTGTGTGTGTGTGTGAGTGAGAGAGAGAGAGAGAGAGAGTCAAGAGAGAGCTTCATTGGAAATCCCTAATAAAACTTGCATATCATCTGATGAATTTTGAAATTAAGATCTGTTACAAGTGACCTCAAAGATCTAGCCCACAAGTCATCTTTAAGTCAAGATGTGTGGAGAGAGAGAGAGAGAGAGAGAGAGAGGGAGGGAGGGAGGCAGGGAGGGGGCCTTCTATTATCTTCATCAAAGGTTATCCTATAGCATATATGAGTGCATGCAATGGTGCATAATTCCACCTTAATCCCATTTTCATGTTGGTGTTATCATTAAGTAGATAAAAAAATATTTTATTGTATATGATAAAAACTTTATACGTTTGATGTAGCATCCATTGTATAATTGATATTACATGGTAGGAACATAAATCTAACATTGATTTTTTTGTGTTGTGAAACAACAACTAGTTTCATAAGAATAAAGGCCATGTCTTTCTTTGCCGCAACAACACGTGGGTCATGTACTAGTCCTCTTAGAAATTCAAAGTGATTGTTTTTGAAAAGGGAGAAAAAATGGGTCATAACGGCTCATACAAGGTTGGAATTTAGAAAAATTTTAATAAAAATTTAGCTCTTTTCAAAGTCTACTATTTTGTAGAAGAAGTTGAAAGCTAATCAAAGATTATAGAGGTCATATGAGAAGACTAACACTAACAGAGAGCATCACAAATTGTAGGAACCTTTAGTAGTATTATACATGACAGCAAGGGCTGAACGGAATCTTCCACAAACACTACATCCCTTGAAACCAAAATACGTTTTGTTTGTGGACTACTACACGATGGAGCCTCTTATTTTCAAGCTCATAACCAAGGCCATATATATATAAATAGATATATACATACACACATATGCGTGCGTGCACATGTGCGTGCGCGCACACACACACACACACACATGTGTGTGTGTGTGTGTGTGTGTGTGTGTGTGTGTGTGTTCGGAGGGGAGGGGAGGGGATTACTGTACATAAAACCTATATGTGCTGAAAGACTATTTATAAAACTCCTTACTTGTGAGATTTTCACTAATAAAAGCAACCCTTCTCCTATTAAATCTGTAACAACAAAAATCAGGATCACTTTTTTAACACCATTTTGTATGTGAAAATGTAAAAAGAAATAGTACTATCAAATCCATGTGATATGTAATTTTTTATTGTAGTGACTCCCCTCCCCCATGTGTGTGTGTGTGTGTGTGTGTGGGGCAAAATATGACTTACAATGGGTGTGGAACGAAGCTAAAGTTGGTAGAAGGGCATGCGGTTGGGCATGAGGGCTTACAACATTCATGTTCCTCTTCAAAAATCCCAAAAGAGGCTAACCCATGTCCATACTCTATGCTTTGAAACCTTCCACTTCCTCTTAGAAACTCATAGTTACTGTTTTTGAAAAGGGAGAAAAAATGATGTTTTTGAAAAGGGAGAAAAAATGATGTGCAGTGAATTGGTGATAAGGGCTCATACAAGGTTAGATTTCAAAAAACTTTCAATAAAAATTTAACTCTTCTCAAAATCTACTATTTTATAGAAGAAACTTTGTAGAAAAAGTTGAAAGCTAATCATAAATTATAGAGGTCATATGAGAGGACTAACAAAGTACATCACAAATTTTAGGAACCTTTTCTAGTATTAGATATACTACTATGCTATGGAGCCTTTTATTTTCAAGCTCATACCCAAAGCCATATAAATGTACACACACACACACACTAGTGTGTGACCCGCATATTATTGCGACTAAGAAAAGCATGGCCATTGGGACACACACACTAGTGTATGACCCACGTGTTACTACAACTAAGAAAAGCATGGCCTCCCTTTATAGGTGTGTGATTATATGTATGCACACAAGTGGAGAAGGTGGATTGTAGTCCTTGTAATCACTCCTAGAAAGATGACAATCTCTCTCTCTCTCTCTCTCTCTCTCTCTCTCTCTCTCTCTCTCTCTCTCTCTCTCCAAATCTTGATATTAGATTTGTCAATGTTCAGACGATCCACTAAGATAGGTGATGGATCGTTTGAACATTTATTCCAATAACAATGTGACCTAGTAGGCACAATGAAACCAACTTGGAAAGGACATAAAGAAACCAAGAATTGAAATGTACTACACACAACATTTACAAATTTCACAACATGGGCAAAAGGGCTAAATGTTATGATTTTTGTGTGCAAGATCTACATGTAGTATAAAGCACTTCAAAAGCTAAAAGCTATTAATATGGAATGTCACCCAAAAGACATACCAAAATAATGATTTGCACTCAGAATGGTTAATGGTTGTATCGTGGCATTAATTCCAAAACTCTCAATGGCACTTTAGCATCAGTAAGCTCTTCATCTACCTCTATAAGATCAAGAATCTTGGCATAGCCCTTTGATTATATCACATGCACAACCAGTCTCAAGCCAATGCCATAATCATGGACCACTCCACCTCTTCCTTCAAAGGAGCTTCCATGAGTCCCCATGATAATCAAGCCAGCAATGCTCACACCCTCCAATAATGGCACAGTACAAAGAGCAAGCCCATATGAGGCAACACCATGAAGGTACTATCGAGTGCCCACTCTACTGTCAAGGAAGATGGTCATTCACTTCTTGTTGGAAATCAGCTGATGGATGTAGTTCCTAGTACCAATAAGAAGCCCTTGGCTGCCACCGAGGCATGTGCCCTTGGTTGCTTCAAGATCACCTTGATCTTTAGCTTCATTCTTGTCATCTCCTTGTCAATCTTTGTTTTGGAGATAGGATAAACAATTTGACATGTTGTGCAAGGGAAATTAATGGGCCATTTTCCATAAGTGTTGTAGGCTTCACAAAAGAGGAAGTCGCAAAGTATAGAGTCAAGTGGAGGGTGAGCATGGGCGACATTGTGCTGCAAAATGAGTATAATGGTTGTGAAGATGATGGTGCATACAAAGTGTGTCGACCCTATAAGAGGTCACAAACAATGATATGTATGCCAACAAGCGCATGGCAAACTGCTAGACCAGTTATGGAAGACCTGGGCAGGAAAGTGGCAGTGGAGATGTACTCTTTATGTGGTTTCCTAGACCAAACGGTCTCCAAAAAGGGCCTTACAGGGTGGAAGGTGAAGGAAGTTCAAAGTGAAACTTTTTGCTTAAGGATGTAGAGCTTGAAGTGCTAAAGGAACAGGTTCAAAAGGCTTGTCAAACAGAGCCACAGCGTGCAAGGTATGGTGCTCTGAAGTTGAAGGTGTTTGCAGATCTGAGACAAATGGAACAAGTGATGCCATATGTTAGAGCGGTTTTTAGCATATATATGTGTAGAGATTGAATTATGGAGCATGGCGGTCTTTTTAGATCGTCATTTGGAGTCTCGAATGCTAAGTTATTGTCAGTTCAAGTTTCAAAGGGGGCCAGGTTTGGTGCCACTTGAGCCGCTTTGAAAAGCGTGCCATTAGAGGTTTTTTGAAGTTTGATTAGGTTTACAAAGGTAGTATGCACTTTATGGGGCTGGTAGAAATATATGGCTTGTCAACCAAACATCGAGTCGGCCAGATACTAAAGTTTGAAAATGATGGCAGTTGCCGGTTAGGTGGCAGTAGACGATTTTTCCAATTTTTGGGATTCTTCGTTTGGGGCCATCAGATGTAAAAAGGCAAGGAAAATGAAGGGGATCATAGCCTAGTGTGCAAGCTTGGAGGAGAATTTGATGGTCCGGTGGTTGGAGTCTTAAGTAATGAGGAGCAAGTAGTTGAAACCAAGGGGGAAAAATGTTTTTTTCATATTTTTTTAAAGTGACCTTATGAGGCTCATAGAGGGGATATCACCTAGGGCTGCCACATGGAGCTCGCAAGATCCCACATGCACTCAAAGGGTCTGGAGAGGTGTGAGTCCCTTAAGGAATCACAAGGAGGCTCCTTGGAGCTATGGCATCCGATACACACAGCACTGCTCTGGAGGCCTTTTGGCGCCCGTGGACGGTGAGCTGGCGGTTTTGCGTAGGCCGTGGCTCGTGACGATGGTCAACAATGGTGGTGGAAGTTCATATGCTGATGATGTGGCATTGCCCAACTGGGGGCCTATTCACACCGCTCCAGGCCAAATACTTTTGAGAGGAGATTTGGGAGCATTGACGGCGCCGTTGGTGCCCCACCTTGGAGTTTGATCACATGTACCTTGGGGATCAAGCTGTGGGCCGTAATTGGCATGCTTTCACGTGCAAGCAAGGTGAAATTGTACGAGGGAAGCTAAAAATAGAAGGTTGTGCCCACACGCCCTATGGGGCTGGTTTTTGCTGATTTGGGGGGGCTTGTTTGAGAGGAGACAGAGACCATAGAGGGAGGCTCAAGCAAGAGCTCTCAAGGATAAGTCTTGGGCAAGCTTTGGTGAGCGCTCGGAGGAGCCATTTGGTGCCAACGAGGGTTCTTGCAGGAGGGATTTTTGCCATGCTCTTAGTGAGGAGAGCTATAAGGAGGCAAAGCTAATGATTTCTAGGGTTGTTTTTGTGCTCATTGTGCTTGTGCTGACGAAGCCGATGTTGGCAGGTTTTCATGGTGTTGTAGAAGGTGTTTTTTGTTGGAATTGAAGCAAACCATATCAGAATTTTTTGTCGTTTCTTCCCCTTTCCCCCCTCTTCTCTTTGCTCTATTCCAGTCATCTGGTGCCGGTGTTTGGGCCATTTGCGTGCCCTTGTGGCCAGGCAGTTTTTTGCCCCTTATAGGCCAATCTACCCCCTAGGGTACTTAAAAAGCACAAATTTATTGCAATGGATTGGTTTTGCATCATTCATTTAAATGCAACCTTTTTATGGCAATTCCAGTATATGTTCACACTCAAGGACACTAGAAAAGCTCAAATCAATTATGAAATGAAGTTTCCAGCAAACTATCACTTGCTTTAGCTCTACCTACTACACCCTTGCACCAAAAAGTCAAATTACATTGGACACTTGGTTTCACAATATGTTATTTGTTTTGATATCCTATAAGGAATTCAAAGCTTGAAATGACCAAAAAAAGGTGTCCATAAGGATCCATATAAAATATTGATGCAAAACCAATAGGTTTTAGTAAATTTGGTTATTTTAAGTACCCTTGGGGGTAGATAAGCCTACAAGGGGCAGAAAAAGGCCTGGCCACAAGGGCGCGCAAATGGCCCATCCATCAGTTTTGGATGGGCCATTTGCGCGCCCTTGTGGCCAGGCCTTTTTTTGCCCCTTGTAGGCTTATCTACCCAGAAGGGTACTTAAAATGCACAAATTTACTGAAATTGACTACAATTACATACAGAACTTGAAATTACAAAGCTAATAGACAGAGTAGACACAACTGTTGATCATATTGTCATTGGAAAGTCAAATCATTACAAAGATAAGGGTGTGCAATACAAAAAGAGGGGTAACTTCGGCTAATGCTCGAAGTCTCGTCGCAATCGTCGTGCAAGCTGCATATCTTTTGGCTGTATTGTCACTCGCTTTGCATGAATGGCACATAGGTTGGTATCTTCCAACACTGAAATGATGTGGGCCTCTGCAGCTTCTTGAATAGCCTCTAGCGCTATTGCTTGCATTCTATACTGATTTCCATAGCTTTGAAGCACTTCCTTCACAGTGCGAGCAAAGGGGGCGCGTCGAATCAAGAGCTCCGTCGTCTTCTGGTAGTGGCGGATTTCTGCAAATGCCCTTGCTATTTTTCGGCGCCGCTGCGGTTGTCTTGGGGGCACTTGCACATTTGCTGGCGGGCGGCGTGAAGGCTTCTTGAAAAACTTAGACTTGCGTCTGTTTACATGCTTAGGGGGTGGTTCTGCAGCCTGTTCTGATTCTTCCTCTTCCCTTGGTTGCCGATCTTGTCGTGTGGGGAGAGCTCCCTTGCCTTGAGGCAATGTCTTCCCCCCAACGGCCACCCGGTGTGTGCGCGGTATTTTTTCTCGCAGCCATGGTGGCTCACTCTCTGATTCGGTGTCTGTATTGACCACCCGAGTCCTGGATGGTCCTGCTTGTGATTGGGGGCGCGACGGCTGCTCCCTATCGGACTCTGATGTTTGCAGGCCCTCTGCTTCTCGCCAGCGCTGGGCACGTTGCTTCATTCTCTTTCTAGGTGTTATATCTTGAGGAGGTGGAGATTCAACAGTCCTTGATGACTCTCGTGCCCTACCACCATGCCCACTACCAGAAGAGTTCCTGGAACGGCCAGGTGTTCGTGGCCGTTTTCTTGTGCCTTTAAGCCATGACGGCTTCTCACATCCTTGGAGGGTGTTTTTGTTGGCACACGGATGCTCTTTCGCGGTTTGTTTGGTGCGCGCCATTTCGTTGGTAAGAGCTCACCTGTTCTTAAGAAATGAGTGATTTATGAGAGCATGCAATATTTATAAGGGCCCATTTAAAAAGGGCCCTGTTCACACTAATTTTTTTAAAAGAAGTATTATTTTTTAAATAAACATGTCGCTAAGAGTTGGACCCTGCGTTCACGTTTAGTGACTCGCGTAGTATCCACTTTGATCCTTGTCGCACTCTGCATCGCCGCCATGCAGCATGCTTGGTGGGACCTTGCGACATTTGCCACTTGTTGCTATGCTCTTGACGACTCCATTTGCGCACTTCAATATAGCAATCTTGGATTGTCGCGCACGCTCCATTGTGAGCTTACGAGCAAATGTTGTGCGAAAAAACCAGTTGAACATCTCCTCCAAATAATTGGATTGCACCATTCCACCACCATGTCGAGTATTTTTGAAGTACACTCCCCTTGCTCGATAATGGGACTTCTCCATGCTTTGAGTGCTAAAAATTTCAAGCGATCCATACTTGTGCATAAAAAATGCACCATGCGCAAACAAGATATGCTGTTCACATGAGCAAACGATCCACATTAGTAAATAAAAACAATCCCTTGTAATGAATACACCATGAATGACTTACCATGTAATGTGTGATGTTATTTTCACCCCAAGAAAGGGTGAAGACCTTGGTAAAATCTGCCAAAGCTTCTTGAAATGATTGCCGTTGTTCTTCTGTTGTGCTGTTAAGGCTCATAAGCTTGACCATTTTATCAAAATGGGCCCAAACTTGCTTGCGCTTGTTTGCAAGCTTGCCATTTGAATCATTTTCAGTAGTAGCTTTGCATAACTCCTTCCAAAGCTCCCAAAGGTTACCTGCCTGCTGGTTGGAGCTGCTTTGAGCATCATATCGACTTGGCTTTCCTTGGGAAACTTTCTTCAAAAAGTGTCTAGCTTTTTGTCCACTCATTGACACTTGTTGAGCAATTTCATGGGCCTCCCCTGTGTTCTTTGCAGCAACTATAGACACATTTCCACCGTGACAGCCAATGGAATTCAAGAGTACCTCCACTCTTTCGATCGCTTCCTGGGACTTTTCCAACGGTTTCATTGTGAAAGCATAGTCAATGTGGAGCATCAATAGCCTATCAAAAATACGCATGAATGCGTGTAATGTACAAAAATGTACATTCGATAGAGGAAATCGAAAGATTGGATTCCAAGTGTGGTCCTTTTGATCACGGTCTGGGGCATTGAGCATGGGACATCTCAGAATAGACGCTTCCCATTCTCTACCTTCATCTCCGACATCATGACAATCTAACCCTTGTTCTCCATGCCCTTGCCATGGAAGCATGTAACTGGACTTTGCAGTGCTCTTATGTGATTTTTGTCCATTAGGTTTGTACCCTTGAGTGCAAAATGGACAAGTCATGAGAGAAGAAGCCCCTTGTTTGCAGCCAAGAAAACACTTTATGGTCTTCAAATCCCCACCTAAGTGCCACTCCACATCATAACTACCAAAGCCCTCAATCTCCAACTTCTGACCTGCAATTTGGGAGTGTATTACTTCTGTGATCCATGGAGTTCTCTCAAAAATCCACGAAAGTACTCCATTGGTCTCTTTGGGCACCTCAATAGCACCCAACCACCAAATGTCTTTCTCTGATTGCACGCTAAAAGATAGGGTGGGATATGGCTCGACTGAATCCCTTCGCTTGGTTTGCAAAAGGGCCTCGTTCATTAGAGTGACACTTAGCCTCTCTAACCTTCGGCCTTTCACTATTTGACACTCATCGAGTTTCAGCACAAAAGCGACTTTTGTGTCAAGCACTACAAAATAAATAGTGCTAAGACCTTAAACTTCAGCTTCTATGAAAAGAATAATACCAAAGAAAAAAGTAAAGTGTGTCACCTTCTTCAGGTAACTCGTAAAATCTAAGCATGGCTTCTTGAAGCCTTCTAAGATCCACGAAAATATTGTTCCACATTGTGTAAGGGAAGCCCTTATTCGAAGGTCGTATGGATTGTTTCTTACCTTTTCCCCTTGTCTTTGTTGCGCACAAAGCATAAAGGGAAGTTGGCATTGTGTCCTCAATGTGTAGGTATGTCCCAATGCGGGAGAACACATCTTCGTTTGTGGCCTTCTTTGCGAGCTTGACCTTGTGAGGAACGGGAAATAGGTTTTCCACAATGCCATGTTCTTTGAGGGCATCCTTTAGGAGTTGAAAAATAGCCTGATAGGCTTTGGTGTTGATTCCAGCCTCATCACAAGCTTGTTGAACGTCATCATCATTAACCACATTTCTTAATTTACGCATAAGGTCCTTGGTGACTGCATCCTTAATGTGCTTACCTCCAGGTGATTGTAAGATAGAAATAACGTCCTCGGTATTGAGACAACTAGTGAGAAGGTTGACTCGATTATCTTGGCTTGTTCCACCGCATGCCTCCTGGATGAAGTTTCTAGTAACAAATAAACATAAATGTTAGAAAATAGTGTGAAGTAAGAATGCAGCATGCAAGTAAAGACCAAATCACCTTGTGGCTGTAACTCGTCGTTTGCGTGCTCCTCCGGAATGTGCAAGAGTTTCAATGGATGAATACGGGCGTTTGCGTTCCCTTGCACCAAGGGGTGTTTCTTTCAAGTATGTGATGGTGTTGGTAAGCTTCTGGATGTGGGACTCCTTTTCTTGCATTTGTTGTTCAAGACTTTTAACTACCCTCTCCGAAGAGGCAACACTCTCTTGTAATGCCGTCGTCTTGAGGTGAAGAGCTTGACATTCGTGCATCCACATATGCAAAGAAGCACCTGCACCCATACACAGCCGCTTGCAATAGCCTAACAAGCCTGCTTCTCCCCTCCCAAGAAATTGAAGAAATGTGGAAAGGCTATTAAACGGTGGATGGAAGCGGCTTATAGGATCGTAAGGGTACAAATGGCCATCCACCCAAATGTCAACATTGGTCTCACAAGTGGTGCGACGCTCCTGTGATGACCTTTGATCACCTTCACTAGTGGTCTTCGGTGCAAATGCCGTGGGTAAGCGAATATGTATGCTTTTGGTGTGCGGAGTACGTGGTGGTGGAAGCAAACCATTTGTGATGTCCGTGAGCACCATGGAAGCTGTTGCGTGAGGGAAGCAAATGATGAAAAGATAGAGGGGGAAGGGTAGAGAGGCCGAGCAGGATGGGAGGAGAGAAGGAGAGAGGGAGGGGAGGGAGAGATTGGGGAGGAGGAGGAAGGTAGGGGCATAGAGGGAGAGGAGAGGGAGAGGGAGAGAGGAGGGAGGAGGAGGAGAGAACAAAATGTTTATTACTTTTTGGGGGAAAAGATTTTTGAAAAAATGGACTTTCTAAGCTTGTGGGTTAAAAAATGGATCAAAAAATGATTTTTGGATATGTATATATGTTGGGAGGGAGTTTTAAAAAATTTTGACTCTTTTTGACCCACGGAATTGCTGATGTGGACACACCCATATGCTTCCTTCACTTTAAAAAAAGCTAGAGAGAGAGAAAGCAACCCTTTAGGTCCACATCCTACATTTGTCTAAAAAAAAGGCTAGAAAAGCCTACTCAAAACTACCTTCTTCAATGCCCTTGCCCCCTAAACCCCACACAACATTAGCCTTAATCCCTAAAAATTAGGATTCCTTACAAGGCCCATGCAAGGTTCATATTTCTCCTAATGATGTATGGACGCCAGGCATTATAGGTCCTAGTATTTAGCAAAGGTAGATTTGAAACGCATGCAAATTTAGGAAATTGATAGCTTATGAAGCATTTTTCACCATATGTGTGGTATCTCTATGAGATTTATTGTGGGTCTACAAATCATATACGAGCTGATGGCTCAATATAGGTGCTTGTAGGTAAATTGACTTAACTTAGTTCAATATTTAATCTCTAAAATTAAACAAGATGGTTTTCATAATTTGTATCAATTATATAGATTACTCAAAAAAGATGATTGTGCATAATTTGTATCAATTATATAGATTACTTAACCAAGTTGGTTGCTCATAATCTGTATCAATCATATAGATTACTCAACAATATTGGGAGTAATTGTGACCCATGTCGACCAGTCAATTTTGGTGGACTATCTATAAATGATTGGGGAGAAACAACTCAATATCAGTACTACCACTCATCCAAAGAAGGATGGGAAACCTGCAAGTCACTAGTCTTGTGCTAGAGGATATGCTAAGAGCATACATTAATGAGAAGCAATCCAATTGGAAAGATTATTCTCTCTATTTTGGAGTTTGCTTATAATTCCATTAAGCATGTCACAACTAAGTTTAGTCCTTTCAATTTTATGTCAAGTTTTTAATCTTCATCACCAGTTATGGTGGGGTTGACTACTACTAATGAGGAATGAAATCAAGTCAAGCACTTTATCTGCGCTGATCAATCTGTCAATTTCATGGAAAATTGCGAAAAGGTATTCTTACATGTTTGAGCACCTTCATAAAGTTTGAAAACTGGTCATCCATTTAGCTACCTCCTAGTTGTGAAGCACATTTAAAGTAATCAAGTGAGTTGTAAATTGAGTCTACATACTATGGTATTCATCCAATTTTTGATATAAGCCATTTACTCAAATGTTTGCAAAGGTCAATAATGTAGACAATCAAAATGTTCTTCTTGGTTTCATTGAACCTCCTACTAAACCGTATATGAGTCAAATGGATAGATGGACCCATGAGAAGTGCTACTTTGGAAAACATTAGCATTCTTAAGAACATATCATGCCACTTTTGTTTTTAAAGATGAAAACACTTCTCAAAGGGGGGAGTAATGTCAGGTCAAGGGCCAAAACACACATGCACTATGAGGGTCTATATATAGCTAGGGGGGCCAAGGGCCTATATATGGTATGGTCGTGTGGAGAAGATCATGTGGTTGTTTCCAAGGTCTTATAGAGGAAAAGAATCATACCAATGCATAATCCAAGTATGGAATTGAATCCCATAATGACGAGACATATGTCAGCCATGGGGGAGAGGTACTGAGGGGCTTGGTGACTCTGAACATTCATCTCAATCTAGGAGTAGGCATTCATTTGCATAGTTCTTAGAAGTTAGAGCAAAATGACAGAGCAAAGGGTTAGACTGATGCCATTTATGGTAGCAGGAGAAGCAAAAAAGCAATGAAACATCAAAAAGCATATCAGAGTAATGAATTGAACATTGTAGCTAAAATAATTGATCAAGATAATGGTAGATGGGATGTTGATACTGACCATTACAGGCACAAAGTAGGGAGAGAAGTCTTATCATAAGAAAAAACCCAGATGCAAAGAACGGGAGCTAGATCACCACAGTTCTAGACATGGGGAGAAATACAATGATCTAAAGATCGCCTTTCCAACATTTAAGGGTGGAAGGAAGGATGATCTAGATGTACACATACATGATTTCAAATAGTATGCAGATCTAAAAGATGACTAGGCTGAGTACTTTCCAAACTCTTTGAAGGATGTGGTGAGGAAATGGTATTACCATTACCCAACATGCAAAACTGAGACCTATAGCAAGCTAAAGAAAGAAATTCTTCTTGAATACAGTGAGAATCATGGGGGTGATTCTTTGTGAACTAGAAAAGATTAAGCAAGGCAGATTATCAGTAAGAAGCTACGTTCACTAGAGACAACTGAATAAACCACCTTTAGAATAGGGGATGCGTGTTTGGTTTCTAAGTGGATTGAAAAGTAAGATGCTTAGGGAGAAAGAGGTACTAGCACCAACTAAGAAGTTTAATGATCTGGTCCAAAGATCTTTGAAAGGCCATAAAGGAATAAGAAAGTCGATTGACAATGAATTATTGACTAAGGAGTCAAGTTTCAGTTCTAGCTCAAAGTTTGTCTAAAAAGGTTGAGGCAAAGACTAAGAAAAAGGGCTCTTGAAAAAAGAAGATAGTACTAATGTGAAAGCCAATTTTGGAGCTGTCAAAGACCAAACCGTCAGTGGAAAATGTCAAAACCTGGTGTACAAAGTGTAAGTCAAAAGAACAAAGGTCAGATGGATGTTTCTAGTGCACTTATTACAAAGAATTTTGGCATCTATGGAATAATTATAAGATTAGAATACATCATTTTAAAGAAGGAAAGGGTGTATCAATGATAGCACTGACAAACATAGAACCAACAAAACATGAAGGTATGCTAAGGGTTGTGGAGAATGAGGCTAGTACGAGAAATATGCCAAGGAGAGGTAGATAATATCAGAATTTCACATGGTCAAGGATGACGTAGAGTTGACTTTACAAGGCGTAATTTCAGTTGCTACACATGTGACAAGTATGGACAATTTGCAGCTCAATGTCCAAAAAATGCTAAATTTGAAGCAACTATAGAAAAAATGGTAGACCCAATTTTGATGCACATGATCACCAAGAGTGCTGGAGTTGTCATTGAGGATTTACACCCAATTTTGATGCACGTAATCACCAAGAGTGCTGGAGTTTTCATTGAGGATTTACTAGATGAGTCGATGATGAGCCGGTTGAAGAAATGAAGCAAACGAAAGAGGCTCAAAGATGGGAGAAGCCGCTGGGGCCATCTGGAAGGCCGAGGGAAAGGCCAAGGAGGTAGTCAAATGGAAAAGCAGACAACTTTGGAAACCAAGATCATAGAGGATCTGGCTAAGAAGATGCTAGAGGAGGTAGACAATTGGAGGCCAAAATTATCCAAACGCTTTTTCTAGGCAGAAAAGGTGGTCGATGAATGTAAGGAGCAAAGGAATCTAGCAACCAAGATTACTAAAAATCTGGCTAAGAAGATGCAAGAGTAGCCTGAATGCTTTGATGCCAAAACCATCGAAATGTTGCCCCCACAACCCTTGGTAGCTCAAGTAAATATGCCCATAATAGTGTTTGGTATAGAAGAGGATGGTACTGGACTGCATGAGTTGGTAATAGCAACAATAAAGAGTTTGGTTGAGGAAGTGTGGTAAGTTAGAACAGACTTGGCTGGAGCTAAGAACACTGACCTGAGGATGGAAAATGCTAGAGAGCAATTTGAATCCTCACCCAAGTGTCAACCAGCCACCAGACAAAGGAGACCAGTTGAGTGGAACTACAAGGATAGTTAAATGGAGAAAAGATCTTCCAATTTAGATATTGGTTCTAGTAATGAGTAGGATGAAATTTATGTCAAGGTGTGTGAGTAGATTCAAAATCTCACAATTGAATTAGATGATATCAGATGCACCTTACCAGAAGCTGTAAAGTTCATCAAAAATAAGAGAAAGCATGCAAAAAAGCAATGGCAATGGACTTATATTCCATCAAAGATGATGAGGTGCTAACCATCCAAGTTGACTATACAAGCTCATAAAGCAATGGGAACCTTCGTCAAGAGTAATCCTAGATGGTGGGGTGAGAGTGAATATTTTGGGCGAGCATGTTAGGCAATAAAATGGGTATTGTGGAAATGAAACCAACACTATTTAGGATACAAATGGATGATTAGTGGTCCATGCCACTGGTTTGGTAGAAGACTTGTAGATCAGAGTAGTCAAAGAAAAGTTTGAAACCAACTTTCTAATAATGGACATATAAGGTGCAATGGGACATATTATTGGGTAGACCTTGGCTCAAAATTGTTGGAGCTATTTACGGCTATGCTTATCAAATACTAACCATTCAAGTGCCCAGTTGGAGGATTCAAGTCAAGAATGATAACACCGGGAGCTAGAAAAAGTCAATGAGATGAGAAGAACTTTGCAAAAAATATGGAACAAAGAAGGTCGAGTGCCTGCTCACATCTATGATTATCTTTCCCATTGCAGAGATCAACCTGAATGTAGTACTAATGGATATAGATTGGGATGAGAGGCAAAGAAAGAAATACCTTGAACATTTTATTGAGTCCAATTCAAGTGAGAGGACAATAATTCTAGATGGAAGAACACCAAGATAGTCAGCCCAAGATAAGGAGGATTTTCGATTGCAAGCGGATCACGGGTAGATGAATGCAGAGAACCCTGACTCAGGTGCTGAGCGGGTAGATATGGAACCACGACTTTCTTAAGTTAGGGAATACATTCAATGAATACATAGCAAGGACTTGGACTGACAAGGAAGATGAGTTGTTGGCAAAGAAACAAAGAGGTGGACCAAACTGGTTATTTCCAGACAACCAAGAAATAGAGGAGTGGAATCTCGGTCAAAATTAACAAGCATATGAAGTTGAAGATTAAGGAAAAAGCCAAGCACGTATTTTAGAAATAGAGAGATGTGTTTTATTGGAAGCTCATGGACCTAAAATTCTTTGATCCAAAGCACAGATACCACTTAAGCCAAATGCAAGACTAGTTAGGCTACAACAGTACTACAGAATGAATCCCAGAAGGAGATTGTTAACATATAGTGAAGGCGCGATTCATAACAAAGGTAGCAAGTAGTGTGTGACTATTTTTTATAGTGATGGTGCCAAAAAATAATGGGAAAATTAAGCTATATTATTGCAATTAGATGAACCTCAAAAACAACACAACCCACCATCACCAATTCAACATCAAAAGGTGAACCTTTAGAGTTGACCCGAGGGACTGGGAGTAGCGGAGGATCAAAACTAGATAGCACTATTAGGGATTGTTCAAATTTAGGATTTGATAAGTGAGGAAGCAAAGGATAATGAGTCCCATAATGATAATTGGCGGGTTATTAATGATCAAATCTCTTTGGGAGTCTTGTCGTTACTCATGACAAGAACATACCAATTCATGTGTGCCACATCAAAACCGATGGTGGACAGAACCTCGAGGTGCAAGATGAGTGGTGCATTCATGTCTAGAATTAGGATAACTATGATGCACATGTGCGACCCAACTTTAGTTCCGCAACATCTTGTGCAACTTGCACCTTGGCCTGTAGAGCTCCTTTGCCATTGCTTGCATCACCTTCATCCACATCGCTTACTGTGTGTGCATCACCATCTCCTTCACCCTCTTCAGTGTTTGCTACACAACTTGATACTACCAAGTGTTCTTTTTTTGACTTGCCTTTATCATCTAATGAGTTCTCGTTCTCTACATAGAGTCTTTTGCAGGGTTCCGAGATGGGGAGGAAAGGGCAGCTTATGTCATAGGCTATGCAAGTTGTCATAGATGATAAAGCCATCATAGATGATAAATCCATGGAGCTTGAAGAATTGCTACAACTAGTCAAACAACAATGATCAATGCCACATCACAACATAAGGAAGTATGTGGGGTATGGAGGTGGTGCTTGAGGCCACCAGAATCACGTTGGATGCAGGGATTATCTAGCAGGTATGGAGGTGATGCTTGAGGCCACCAAAATCACCTTCGATGTAGGGATTAACCTTTGATACATTCAACTCTACCACATGTGCAATTGAAATTAATGGTAGACCAATCTAGGTAACAACAACAACTTTAGCTCACGTATTGCACCTACTCTTTTTCTTAAAAGCACGACCATGTTGAGCTAATGAATTCAATACATTTCTGAATGATAATGATGAGGCCAATAAGAACCACAAAAGTGGAGGACAAGGAATGCCAATATCACCATTGGATCATCAACCAGCTTATAAGTTTGTAGTAAAACAATCAGTTTGAAAAATAATCCTATGTTGTCGTGATCCTCCATGTTCACTAGGATAAATGGTTTCCTACTTTTTTTTGTAAAGAAATGTTTCTTTTTAATGTGGTGGTTGCAAGTGATACCAATATGACAGCAAGAAAACAATTTCTGGTACCAAAATTAACTACAAGTTGTGTATGGTAAAGTAATTTGGTTGATATTGAAGCCGAATGCAATGCACTTAAGGTTCTTGAGGAGCTTCATACTCGGATTGAAGGATTGTTTTAAGCATGGCAAGATGAATTATTTGTACTGCTTGATCAACTTATGAGATAGATGTGGAGTTATTTTGTAATCACAAAAGGTTGATGGGAAATCTCTTCAGAAGATCATCATTTAGAATGCATTGATTGGAGTATATGCTTGAGACTTTGACGACATGGCTTAGGGGAGCTTTAAGCTACCAGATCCGAAGGGACTTGGTATTTATGCAATGTTTTCACCTATACATGCAATGTGAAGACCATTAATGTTTGCCTAAGCAAGTCACTCAATGTGAATGGCCGCTATTATGCTAAAATAATGAAGGAAAGTTATTTTTAGAGAATTCAAAGAGCTTATAAAAAAAGAAGGCAAATATAGAAAAATACCCCTCTAATTTGCAAAAATTCCCATAATACCCCCAATATTTTGTCATAAATTCCCAAATTGCCCTTCAAATGTTCCAAAATTCCCAAAATACCCTTGGTTGTGAGATTAAATTTCTTCAAAGATGGGAAAAATTGTAGCTTTTCATAAGAAGACTGATTGTCTATCATTATAACATGATAAAACTAGAATTTGAGTTGGTTATGTAGGCTTTGGAGATGAAATGCTTCATTAATTTTAGACATAGTTGCCTTTTTTGCGAGGTATTTTGTGAAAAATTACATGCTAAGCACTCAAAAATGGATCTCAATTGTTAAAAGGAATAAAAAATAAAAATCTTGAACAATCCAACCAAAATAGATACAAGGGTATTTTGGGAATTTCCACAATTTAGAGGGGTATTTTGGTAATTTTCCCAAAAAAAGAAGTTGATGGCCTGTTGAAAAAGATAGTGAGTGAAGAAAAGCAGAGCGCTCTTGAGAGTGGGGCTTGCAAAAGCAGAGCGCAATCAAGGGGAGGGAGTCTAGAGACAGTCTACGGAGAAAAGAGGCATTTTGTGGTGTTGTGCTAGCTCCCCTACTAGATCAGGTTATTGGCTAGACTAGAGTTTGTGACACCAAACCTCGTCTACTATACAACAAAACAAGTCTTACATAAAAAGTTAGCATAGGAGGTGAATTGGAAATTGGGCTAAGGATTGATCAGGCTATTAGTAAAAAAATTCTAGTCTAAAAGAACTTGGAAACCTTTGAGCTTTCAAATTACTAAGCTTCAAGAACACCATGGATTCAAAGAAACACTTTGACTGATAACAATTTCACTAGGGTGCAATATTCTAGAACACATAAAAGCAAAGGAGGCTATAGGTGTACTTGTGAAGGTGGTCAAAAAGGGAAAGGGAAGGGAATTGAAGCCAAAAAAGCTTTGGCGTTCATACTTTGCTCACGATCTTGGCAGACTTAAGAGCACACAGTGCCTATTGTGGTCAAGTTCTTGTAATTAGATTTCAAATTTGGTAAGATGTAACAATTTAAGGTTTTAAAGTGTCTTTTGTACCATAATATTGTCTTTTATGCATCCGGATCTCACCTTTTTCAACCATAGCAAAGCAGCCTGGTGTCCAACTCACCTCACGAACACACAAAACCCTGAAAATGTATGTCTCAGAAAAGCTCTTCACTATGCTAGTGGCACAACTCAAAAAATCTAAGACTGAAATTAGTCTCAATTCCATCTTGTATAATAGTCTCATGCAATAGACTAAAAAGCTCAAGACTCAGAACCTCTTCAAAAGCATGGTACACATGGAAATTCCTGTATTGGGCTACTTGCATTCCATTGCATGTGAATGCAATGATTGCTTGGACAAAAGCTAGAGGGGATGGAACTGCTTCCACTTAGGGAACTCATAAAAGAACCCAAGAAGGCCAAATAAGTGAGTTGGATTTGGTGACATCTAGATTGAAAAGGATAGCAGAACAACCAAAAGTGAGAACATCAGAGCGAACAACTAAGAAATACAGAACGAATTGGATCTAGTGACATTTGGATTGAAAAAGATAGCAAAAAAATTGGAAGTGGGAACATCAGAGAGATCATTTAAGAAACACAAAACCATGCTCAATTTGTTGGAACAATCAAAAGCCAGACAATCACAACCTTGACTACTTTGAAGAGTACATAGCCGAAAGCCGGGCAAAGTGAGAGGACTACAACATATAAAGCTATTGAACTACTAGGAGCACCTCTAGAGGCTACCATGGACAAAGGGAAAGAATACGTTGAGACTTGTACATTAGGCCCTAGTGGTAAGTACTCATGTACATAAGGCCCTAGTGGTAAGTACTCCTCTTCATGATGATGCCGGAAGCCGGTCAAAGTGAGAGGACTACAACATATAAAGCTATTGAACTACTTAGGAGCACCTCTAGAGACTACCATGGACAAAGGCAAAGAATACATCGAGACCTGTACATAAGGCCCTAGTGGTGAGTACTCCTCTGCAGCATGCATTTTGGTTGCAAATGATTCAAAAAAATCCAATGGTGAATACCATCCAAGCATGGTGGAACACAATTGTCAATGCTATTGGTCAAATGATGGAAGTTTAGAGTTCTGTCCAAACAAGTAATTTGAGCCATCTCAAAGTAGACCTTCAGTAAGCCAGGTACCAGGTAGAATAATACAATCAAGAAACCTTGTGTTTACTAAAGATTAGGTGTTGAGGTTGCAGATAGAATAGGACAAGGATGCTAAACAAAATTGATGCTTGTCTTCCCATGTTATTCTCTTCTTTTGAATTAGTGCCTTGTATGTATATTGATCATTGTATTTGTCCATAGTTGCTTCTAGTTTATCAAGGAATTTCAAGCATCTTGACATTCTTTATTAAACCACCTTTTGCATGATCCACGTTTGCTGATGCTTTATGGCACAAGAACAAATAATTTTCTTGAAAACTTATTACTTAGTTTCCAATGGTGCATCGTATTGAATCTTTGTCATCCATAACTTTTGCTCAGCCATTTCAACATACAATGGTGCCCATTTGAAATCCATACATAGTGATAACTTCTCTTCCCTTTGGATGAGTTTATCATGCTTAGTTTTTTTTTCTATATGTAAGCCCAATACATAAGCCTTCGATGGTATGATTCTAGGATCCATTGGCCAAGTGTAAAACTCTTTATGTTAAGTGAATCATAGAAGTGAATTTCCTCCACCTCCCTTAAAACATATGGCATATCAGATTGAGTATCATGTTGCAATGTTTTTGTGCAAGCATTCATATCCCCAATGACAATAACATCACCACACACACACACACACACACACACACACACACACACACACACACACACACAGATTCATTATTTTTAAAGGTTAGATTGACCTATGGGACCAAATATAATATGTAGCATGCTTGAAAATTATGGATAATCTGACAAATTGAATCCATGAAGTTTCTAGGAGAGAAAGCAATGTAGGTCATGGTCCGGGCTAAAATGTGAGAAAAGTAAGTCTGATGTGATCAAAATTTGAGCACTCAAGTAGGGGTATAATGCTCATACTTTCAAAATTTCAAGGGACATAATGTGCATACAAAGAGAGGCTCCTTTATGCTACTTCAATGCCCGGTATCACATTTAAGGGAGTGGAAGCTATGCCACATAACTAGTATGGTATAGACTATGGGTAAGGGAATAGGCTCAAGCATGTAAATGGTTGAGTATAGTCTTCTCTCTCAAAGAGAAACATACTTTTGTAATTTCAGAAGAGAGGAAGAGGGAGATCAATGACATGGATGACTTTAGGTCATAGCCTCAATTTTGCCTCATGTTCTTCAGATTAGCATAATGTCCAAAACTCTTGCAAAAATATAAAATTGAGTGACCTTATTTTTATTTCATTTCTATCACATTTTTCGGTGTCAATGGTGCGTAAGTGTACATAAAAAAATAGTGTGCACCTTATCATACTAACGTGTTGATACATTGTTGTGATTAAGTAATGACATACACTGTCACCATACTTGTGAAACAAACTTATATAGAGATGCAAGCAAGTGAGACATCTAATTAGAGACATAATGGAAGGGTCAATCATATTCTTGCTGTTAAACTCATGTCTTTGGAACTTGAAACACTCCTGCTATGTAAGGTCTCTGCCACCCTTGGAGAGGGGACTCCCATGTAAAGGAATACATATTTGACCATTCTAGTCATAAACAAAAAGTTACTAAGTTTGATTCCACCTCTGATGAGCTAATGATAAATATATTGTTGTAATATTTTCAAAAATAAAATTTTTACTTTTTTGTCATTTTTGTCCGAAAACAAAAAGTTTTGAGGTGCTTACACCCACCTAGATGTGATCGTCTCATCAAAATCTACCCCGTCCCGAATTTCCATAAAAATAGTCACTTGCTCCAAAAACTGCTAAATGTAGCAGGTGTGTGTATCCGACGCCTTAGATTGTCATCCTCAAGCTTGTCTTTTAATAACAACTTTCAGAATTAAATTCTGATAAGCCAACCTCACCCTAGACAATTAATTTTCATCCTAGTGTTAATAAATTAATTCCTAAGTCTAAGGTATGCATGTGCATGGGCATGTATGTGCATGTGTATGTATGACCATGCATGTTCCTAAATGACCCATATCCATGGACCCATCTCTTATAGAATATTTGACTATGAGCATGGGGGGCACTACATGAGATGTATCACCCAAATGGGTAAAGAAGGAAACCTCTAATGGCTAAATAGGAGCTTGTGACACCTCTACTCATTCTTTTAGCAAGAGGGGCGAGCTAGGGAGGTATGGGGATGAGTTGGGAAACAAGGAACCTCCAAAATCTATATAAAGGACATTCACACTCAATTTTAGACACACTTGAACACACATTGGAAATAGGGAGACTCTGCTGCTGCTGTGGCTACTCGTTGGGGAAGCTTCAACAAGCTTTGAGAGATCAATAACTCCAAAGCACATTTGGGTAATGTAAATCTCTTAATTAATCAAGTTATTATCAATTTCTTCTCTCAATTGAAATCCTTTCCAATTGATGCCATATTATTATTCAATTGGAATCCTTTCCAATTACTACCATATTATTATTCAATTGGAATCCTTCCCAGTTGCTGCTCTATTATCAAATGCTATACTCTTATTTACCTATCCTCAATTGAAAATCAATAACCATTATACCTATTTTATGGTCATTTCTCTATATTACAAAGTAATGAAGGTCTCATTGCTCGATTGCATAATGAATTGCGGTGATTGCATACACAATCCTTCATCAATTTAACATAGATGCTTGTATAGTCAATTGTGGTGATTGCATGCACAATTATTCATCAATGTAACTTAGATGCTTGCATGAACTAGCTAATCATATTCAAGAATTTTGTCTGACTAAAATGATGGATTGTTCTTGCAACAAGTAGATATAAGTGATTAATTATGTGATTAGTGTATCGGTTATAACACATGTTTATCATAAGATTATGGCAAGATTAAGCAAGCATATGTTTTTGGTTTGATGTGTGGAATAACCCTATATGTTTTGGAATGAAAACAATTATAATTATTTACCCTACTTCCATTGGATTCTTATAATTTAGCTATCAACTTCTCAAATTAAGTGTCTAGTAGTGGGAATGGAACCCAAGAGAACTTGCTATGGTGGATCACACAATCACGAAGCCTGAACCAATGATAGTAAAGGCAAAGAAAAGGCCCCGATGAATGAGAATATGCCACTTATCCCATGAAGTAACGTTCTTGCTCAAGAACAGGTAGGAAATTTCTTTTTGTTACTTGCATCACAAGTAAACAGGAAGGGGAAAACTACCTAAACATTGGGTCATTCCCAATTTGAAACCGCATCAATTGAACTTATTGATTTTCTTAAGTTGTATTAGTAGGGAAAGATTGGTTGAAAAGTAGTCTGTTTGGTCATAGGAAAGAAATGTTTGCCTACTAGAAGAACTCGAAAATCCTATACTGATATAGTCAAAAATCCCTTTGATATCCAGGGAGGAGATCTTAGTGGAGTGAACGCTAAAGCAATGCATATATGGTTGCACACATCTTGCGGGCTGGTGCCCAAAATGCAAGATGATACTTGCAAGTTACTCATTGCGGGTTTGTACCCATGTTGCAGGACAATTTAGTTGTATGGAAAACTAAAGACACCGGGAGAAATAAACTCTCGTCAAGAGGAGTGAACTCTTGGGGTTTGGATATTTTAATGACGAGGAGTCAGATGTTGTTTTTCTTCTAGGAAAGATTGTCTTGATGCCAATTTGATAAAGGTTGAAGGACTATCTTAACAAACTTGTGATGGAAACCATAAAAAGTAACTTTGTGTATGAACAATCATGCTGTAGTAAATAGAAAAATCTCGCCAAGAGGAGTGAACTCTTGGGGTTTGGATATTTTAATGGCGAGGAGTCATATGTTGTTTTTCTTCTAGGAAAGATTGTCTTGGTGCCAATTTGATAAAGGTTGAAGGACTATCTTAACAAACTTGTGATGGAAACCATAAAAAGGAACTTTGTGTATGAACAATCATGTTGTAGTAAATAGAAAACAATCAAAACAAAGTGTGAGTGTGCGGGTGGAAAGTAGGGACTGGGGCTCAAGTTGCCAGTCAAGGATGGGTGGTCTCGATTAGTTGAGAAACTCTCTGCTCCTCATTGATAGAAGAAGCGAAACTTGGAACTCATTGTGCTAAGGGTTGAGAAGTCCCACTTGTACGTGCCTCTGAAGATTATGGGAAAAAAGGCATTTGGGGTTTCTCTCTTTTGGGAGGTGAGAATTAGAAACATTAGATTATTGTGTTAGTTCATGGTTTTCCTGCAAGACAGGGCTAGGAACCGTTTTCAATGGCTCAAACTCAAGTGACTTGGTGAGGAGAGTCTGTCCATTAGAAATCTTGTCTATCTGACTATACTTTTATGAATCGATTAGGGTACAGTGACCTAACAGGTACCCTCCTTTTGCCAAATGGATATGGTAACATGGTGGGGACCTCACATGCTACATTGGAAACTATGGACCATAATATTTTCACAACTCTACTCTTAGATATGAAAAGTTTTACGATTACACAATGTAATAGTTATGAGCCTTCATCTTAAAAAACTAGTTGACCCACCCAATTTGTACTTTTGGACTTGGTAGCACTTCTGCAAATCCTAGGTAGACCAAGGGAATGATGTGCACTAATTCCATGTTTTTCTCACAAGAAATATACAAGGAGTCAGGATAGAAGCAAGGAAGAGAGTAGAGCAAAAAAATTGAATCCAATTGTGTTTCCATTGTTGAAACCAATTCTAGCACCCACTTCATTTTCAAGCAAAGTTTTTTTTGAGAGCAGAATTTACTTTTTTGTGTGTGGTAATACAAGAGGGTACCCGTGAGTACTACCGAGGTCGCTTGGTCACACTTGAACCCATGATCGTGTACGGAGGACAAGTAGTCAACCAACCAAGCTAGCTCCACTTTCCAGCAAAGTTTTATGTTTATAGTGACTTCTCTTAGCTTTCATATCTTCACACCATGCTAACTTATTTGATATGTATAATCAGGCTTGGTTTTGTTTTTGGAGATATACCTACAACTTTGAAATTACAACACACACATAGACAACCTCCGTAGAGGTGGAAGCAGCTTGACTCTTAAGGCGAGTCTTCCCTTAGTCCATATAATGGGTTGGAAACCCTTATAAAGCTTGATATTATTGCTAGACCAAGATAGACCAAAAGGATGACTCCCTCCCTCTCTCTCTCTCTCTCTCTCTCTCTCTCTCTCTCTCTCTCTCTTCCCACCCCACCCAAAATAGAAGTAGAGAACTCCTAAGTTTGTTGACAAGGGCTAACAGGTCGTGAAAAGTAATGTATATGAGAAGCTCCCGTTAACGAATGATTTGTAGCCTCTTACATATATTCGTGTTTATTAGAATGTGTAAAGAGTAAGACGATCCTATGACAATAGAGCCATGTTTCTTTGGTTGCAGCAATGCAACCAAAGAATGCAATATATTCGTGTTTATTAGAATGTGTAAAGAGTAAGACGATCCTATGACAATAGAGCCATGTTTCTTTGGTTGCAGCAATGCAAGGTCCTTTTCAGTCTTGCCTTTCCATTGTCAAAGTCTTTTCATTTCTTAGAATCTTACCCTTTACTTTTACATTTTAAGTGTTTTGAAATCTTTCCTATTTTTTTAAGCGAGCCAATGTGTGACATGTGGAAGTGTTGAGCTCTCAGCATTTTCTTTCATAACGAGTAAAGATTTTCAATTCTTAGAATCTTATTCTTCACTTTTGCATTTTAAATGTTTTGAAAAAATTTCTATTTTTTCAAAGTAATCCAGTATGTGACACGTTAAGCTCTCAACATTTTCTTAGCTCTTTAATAAAAAGTATAGATGAGAGCTAGAAAAATAAATTTTTCCTAACCAAAGAGAATAAGGGAAAATTTGAATTAGTCCTGGTTTTTATGACAAAATTTGCAGCTTTTGTCGATAATTACACTAAAACCTGTGAAAATTTCTCGGTTTTCTTCAAGGCAAGCTCAAAATCTAACAGGGATTTAAGGATTTCAGCCGATTAAAATACACAGAACCCTAGGTTTTTTCTAACCTTGGTACGACAAATGGCTAATTCCATTCTTCACAAAGGCTTTTTCGCGTGCTAAAGGCCTTAGTATCCATAATGATTCCATATGGGTGAAGATCATTCATCTCTAGTTGTTAGACATGTGTCAATCAAAGGTACCTTAAAACTCTTGACCAGAAAGATATGATGTCCTTTTAAATGCTGTTTTTCAAAAGCTGCATTCACTTCTTTCATGTATGAAAGAGACTTTAGAGAAAAATTAATTAAAGAGTGCATTCATTCATAGGAGTTTGATGTGAAGTAATGGCTCAATGAACTATTTCTAAAATATTTTGATTTGCAAAGAATCCCTTCATTTAAGGAATTTATATTGACTCAATGAACTTTTTTTAGTATTTTAATTTGCAAAGAGCCCCTTCATTTAAGGACTTTATCAAGATTCGATTCATTTAATTATTTAATTATTTCCTATGCTTATTAAATTTATCTATTTTATGATAACATTAAAATATCTTTTTATTTTAGTTTATCAATGTATTTCTTTACTTTATTGTTTTATTTTTTAAATTTTGATGTTATTTCGTTTTAAGATGCTAATGTGCAGTGTGCACAGAGGGAACCATTTATGATTATGTATGTAAAATTGATAATTCCATATAACATTATAACACAACAAAAATTCCATGTGATTGTGGGAATTTATTAAAACTTACTTCCATAACTCTCATCCCCCTCTTAACTTAGAAGGCAAAAACATACACAAAAAGAGATGTGTTCATGCTAGTGTGTGTGTGTGTGTGTGTGTGTGTGTGTGAGAGAGAGAGAGAGAGAGAGAGAGAGAGAACAAACCAGGCAAAGGTTTACTTTGACATTTTAAAAGAATAAAATGAGAACGTGCAAGTCATTTAAAAGATCTAAAAGTTGACAAGCTCTATAAAAAAATAAAAAAAAGGTAGGTCTAATCACTCATGAAAAAATAAAATATCAAATATTCACCTAACTCTTTTGTCCTCTAAAGCTTCTTTTAGAAAGCCAAAAATTAGAGAAGTAGACCTAATAGGTGTCCCCAATTTTGAAATGGGGTTTTGAAGTAGACCTAATAGGTGTCCCCAATCTGATGAGATCCTCCCAAGCCTTTGAGGGGGAAAAAAGAGAGGAGTGCCACGTGGGGAGTGAGAGGAAAAGAGAGAGAGAGGGATGGATAGATTTTTTCAAAGAAATATTTTTGTTGTGTTTAGCTTGTTGGTCATCTGAGGACTCAATGATGTATTGCGCAGAGCGACAGAAGGAGCCGCAGCACAGGATTGCAGACAGGCAGCAAGGCGCAAGAATCGAAGGCCCGAGGGCTTCCAGGCAAGATGATGGCAATCACGAGGGGGATGCGAGAGTGAGTTTTTCTGCATTCCATTAAGGCCAATGGGGAGACGAGTGAGGCGGGAGCTTGTTTGCGTCAAGCGACGAGAGGGACAGAGAGAGAGGTTTGGTCTGCATCGCCTCGGCACAGACCTTTCGCTCGGGTCTAGGAGTAGGGTTGGCGGGCGATGGAAAGGGGGGGACCAGGGGGGCTGCACGCTCTGGGTGCTTTTGGCTTCGTAGACCTAAGGAAATCTGTGTGGATTCCGGCTAATTAGATAGGTTGGCAAGATTTTGAACTTGGTTTTAATTAGAGGATATCTTCTTAGATATCCCCTAATAAGAGGGCATCTCATTTAGATACCCCTTGAAAAAGAAAAGGGAAGGAAAGAAAAAAGGAGGAGTATACACATGTGGCCAACGTGCATGCATACACACACACACACATCTATTCTATATCTATACTATATATAATGCACATCTATTCTATATCTATATCTATACTATATATAGTGAGGCTTAAAATTTTGGAGGAAGGAGAGGGGCTCTATGTGTCATGCATTGGAAGCTTTGAGCTTTGAAGGTTTTAAAGTTTTGAATCTTTTGAAATTAAAAAAAAAAATTGACTTTTGCACCTCTGCACTAAAGCTAAGCTTACCTTCATCTTAGAAGGAAGAATCACTTGCTATCACATTATTGAAATCAACCATCTTTTCTCTCCAATCTTTAACCTTTTAAGTAAAATCTTCTATAGTTTTGAATCTTTTGAAGTTTAAAAAAAGAAAGCTGGCCTTTTCACCTCTGCACTAAAGATGACCTTCACTTTGGAAGAAACAAGGTGAGATTTCACTATGGCTTTCCCAAAAGGAAATCAAGATATGAAGAAAATACACACAAAATATATAAATTAGTATTTGTATTTTGACTTTATAAAAGACACAATCAAGTAATGAACAAGCATAATTCAAAAAGAGAAAGAAACACAAAAGGTGGCTAAATCAAAACCATTTCTAAAAAAGGGATAAACACAAAAGATGTACAATAATTATATTTTTACTTAAAGAACACAAACGAGTACTAGGTCAAATCTGATGATGGCTTGTTGAAAACATGAGAGAGAGAGAGAGAGAGAGAGAGAGTCACAATCGCTTGTCCTTGTGAAAAAGGCTCTTTACTCTTTAAAACATTCAAAAATAGAAAGACACACAAAATAAAAGCAATGCAGTCCCATCCTAAGAAAATAGAACAAATATAGATTGTGTGTTCATGTTGAAAAGAATATTAAACGAGCAAGGACAAAAAAAAAACCAAGAATAAACAAGGTAAAGCCTTGAAAATCCATGTAAAGCTCTAAAATGAAGGTACCCATTTGACAAACTCCATCATAACATTTATGATAAGTTTCCATCATTGGCACTGAAAACATTGGAAGTATGCGTAACCCAACTCAACACTAAGGCTTCTTCTAGAAAGCCAAAAATTACTTGAATGCATGTTGCCACATCATTGACATCAACCATCATTTCTCTCCAATTTTTGACCTTTGAAAAAAAAAGGTTTTTGCACGTCAGATATATACTTCAATCCCGTTGACTTGTGGTTAAAGGGAGAAAAATACTAAATGAACTCGACCAATCACACAGGTTTCGACTCTTGAGGTTGGCAAATTCTTTTGAGGTTGGAGAGAGAGAGAGAGAGAGAGAGAGAGAGAGAGAATTGATGAGGCCTCTATACCGCTATGACCCACTAGTGATTTATGAATGTGTGTGTGAGGTGTCCTATGCGTGAATGTGTGTGTGTGTGTGTGTGTGTGTGTGTGAGAGAGAGAGAGAGAGAGAGAGAAAATAAGTTGCCTGCTTTTGAGTGATTTTGCGTGTGTGTGTGTGTGTGTGTGTGTGTGAGAGAGAGAGAGAGAGAGAGAGAGAGAGGCAAAATTTGATGCGCTCTTTGGGCCCTAACAATAGCAGGGACAATGGGATTGTGTGTGTGTGTGTGTGTGTGTGTGTGTCTCCATCCTCTTCTCTAGGAACCTCATCTTCAGGAGTGCAGTGCCTATAATTGTGTGTGTGTGTGTGTGTGTGTGTGTGTGTGTGTGTGTGTGTGTGTGTGTGAGAGAGAGAGAGAGAGAGAGAGAGAGAGAGAGAGAGAGGTTGGTTCCATAATCATGATAATCAAGGGCATCAACAAGGGCATTGAATTGAATCCAAGGCAAGGGGCGGAGGAAAACGAATGAAAGGCCAATGCTGGAGAGGAGCAAACCCAAGGTAGAGGGCAAGTGAACCCAAGGTGGCATGTGCAAATCCAAAGTGGCATGAGAGAATTCAAGCTGGCAAAGGCAAGAGTTGGAGAAAAATCTTGATGATATTTGAAGGTTTTTACACTAAATTCCTCTAGGATTTGTGGCGTTCTCACTTTCAAGTTAGGATTTAGATGTGAATCTCAAAATTTGTAACTGAGATTGCGCTAAACTTGGGTTTTTTTTCTCACCTTCAATTTAGAATTTATAGCTAAATTCTCTAAATTAATAGGAAGGATTACAATAAACCTAAATTTTCTTCAAGCATTCGCATACAATACAATGCTAAATCTCAAAACTTATAGGTAGGATTCCACTAAACCTAAGTTTAACAACCAACATATGAGAAAATTTTCCGCAACATACAATACAATGCTAAATCTCAAAATTTATAGGTAGAATCACACCAAACCTAAGTTTAAAAACCGACATATGAGAAAATTTGCGGCAACATACAATACAATGCTAAACCTCAAAATCTATAAGTAGGATTACAGTAAACCTAAGTTTAGAAACCGACGTATGAGAAAATTTGCGGCAACTTTACTATGTTTCAATGTTCTTTCTCCTAAACTTTGTAGGTTTTCTCATCTTCAAAACTAGAATATAAAGGTGAATTTCAAAATTTTGTATGTGGGAGTGCATAAAACCTACTTTTTTTTCAAGCAATCAGATATCCACTCAGATACACAATGCTTTGTGCTTAGAAACTTGAAAAACGTGCATATGAAAAACTTAAGACTTAATCTTCTTCTACTATCTATACTACACATAATGGAGCTTGAAATTTTGGAGGAAGGAGAGGGCCTCAACGCGTCATCTCTTGTAGCACTAAACGAACTTCACCTTGGTCTGCAATTTTGATGTTGCATCTCCTAATCGAAGTCCATCGTGTAAATACACCTTGGTGAACTCAACGGTCAACGTTCTCAGTTGAATCTTGTAGGCTAAGTTGTAGAAGTTGCTTGTGTGTGCGCCCACATTTTTGTGTGTGTGTGTGTGTGTGTGTGCTTGATAGAGAGAGAGAGAGAGAGAGAGAGAGAGAGAGAGAGAATGCGACCCAACTATAGCTTGTGTATGCTGGTAGTCATGCAACATAAATGTGCATTGAGTTTTACATTTCCTTTAAAGTTGTGATGCCATTCTTAAGCCATTTTCATTTCAAGTCTTTCCAACATTGTGCAGATGGCTGCCCAGTGCACTTGTGTGTGTGCATGTGTGTGTGTGTGTGTGTGTGTGTGTGTGTGTGTGTGTGTGTGTGAGAGAGAGAGAGAGAGAGATTTCACTTTAGGTAATGGGGTGAAGGAGCAGGGTAGAGCTTTAGACATGGAGTGTTGTCTACTTCTCAACGTAGTTTGTGGTATTGTTGGATAGGGGGAAAGGAGAACACACCCAACACACAAACAATATGCCTCTCCATAGCCCAAGATAATCACTACACCCCTATACACTAGAGTTCACCTTTTAAACTCATATAATTTAACAACATGCCACACCAAATTTTACCTATTTACAACCATGCCACAACACACACCACTCTCTCTTTCTCTCTCACACACACAACGGCCTAGGGAGGCACACATCTCAAACACCAACACTAGATGATTGGAATAGAAAAAAGAGAAGGAGGAGGAAGAAACGATAACAAATTCTGATATGTTTGCTTCAATTTCGACAAAAAACACCTTCTACAACACCATGACAACCTGGTAGCATCGGCTCCATTGACACAAGCACAACGAGCACAAAAAAAACCCTAACAATGAATGGCTTTTCCTCCGTACGGCTCTCCTTGCTGAGAGAGTGGCAAGAATCCCTCCTAATGGCACCCTCCTTGGCGCCAAACGGTTCCTCCGAGTGCCAAAGATTGCCCAAGAGTTGTCCTTGAGAGATCCCGCTTGAGCCTCCCTTTGTGGCCTCTGTCTCCTCTCAAAGAAGCCTCCCCTAAATAATAAAAAATTGGCCCCATAGGTTGTGTGGGCACAACCTTCTATTTTTAGCTTTCCTTGGGGGCTTTTATCCTTGCTTGCACGTGAAGATATGCCAATATTGGCCCACGGCTTGATCGCCAAGGTACATGTACTCAAACTCCAAGGTGGGGCACTGACGGCGCCATCGATGCTCCCAAATCTCTTCTCAAAAGTATTTGGCCTGAAGTCGTGTGAATAAGCCCCTAGCTGGGAAATGCCATTGCATCAGCATTTGAATGCCCACCACCACTATCTGCCACCATCACGAGCCACCACCTACGCAAAACCATTGGCTCACTACCCATGGGCTCCAAAAGGCCGCCAGAGCAGGCCCATGTGTACCGGAGGCCATAGCTCTCTACGCAAGAGCTCCAAAGAGCCTCCTTGTGATGCCTTAAGGGACTCACACTATGCCTCCAGACCCTTTGAGCACATGTGGGATCTTACGGGTGCCAGGTGACAATTTTGGGTGATATCCCCTCTATGAGCCTCATAAGGTCACTTAAAAAGAATCTCAAAAAACATTTTTTCCCTTGGTTTGAATTGCATGCTCCTCATTGCTTGAGACCCCAACCACCGGGCCATAAAATTCTACTCCAAGATTGCACATCGGGCTATCATCCCCTCCATTTTGCCTGCCTTTTGACATCTTGACGGCCCCGAACGATGCATCTCAAAAATTGGAAAAATCGTCTGTTGCCACTTGATCGACAACTGCATCATTTTCAAACTTCAGTATTTGACCAACTCAATGCCTGATTGACAATCAATAACTTTCTAACATCCCCACACAGTGCATACTACCTTTGTAAACCTCATTAAGCTTCAAAAAACCTTTGATGGCATGCTTTCCAAACCAGCTCAACTGGCACCAATAGCTTAGCATCCGGGAATCCAAATGAAAATTTGAAAAGACTGACATGCTAATACAAGCTCTACACATTCATATGCTGAAACCCACTCTACCCACTTGGCATCACTTGTCCTATCCATCTCATATTTGCAAACACATTCAACTTCAAAGCATCGTACCTTGCACACCGTGGCTTGGTTTGATGAGCCATCTGGACCTACTCCTTTAGCACTTCAAGCTCTACATCCTCAAGAAAAAACTTTCACTTTGAACCTCCTTTACCTTCCACCCTATCAAAACTTGGATGGGCCATTTGCGCGCCCTTGTGGCCAGGCATTTTTTGCCCCTTATAGGCTAATCTAACCCCCTAGGGTACTTAAAAATCACAATCATACTCAAATTGACTGCAATTACATACCTTGAAATAACAAAGTCAAAAAACAATTCATATCACCAATTGAAACAATTTTCAAGATTGACAAATCAGATTGAAAAGAATTTGCAATATAGAGAGACAATTTCAAATATTTTTTATTCCTTCTAGCACGGTGATTTTACATCATGTATCTGAGGAGTTCAGAATTTTTTTGACCATTTCCTGGCGCCTATTTTGCGCGTAAGGCAACTCCCCAGTCAAGAGGGATTGCGCTATGGCATTTGGGTCAGTTGAGCCAATGGAAGCATGTATCCCTATCTGGGCAAGCACTTTACCACGAAAGCCAGTGCCAAACGCTGTGCATACAAGGGATCTACGCACTAGGAACACTTGATGCGCAGTTTGAGCAATGGTACTCAAACACAAAAACTTGCTCAAAGCTTTTAACGACCAAGTCATAAAATGGGCTTGGGGAGTAAATTCATTATGGATAATGGCCACATCGCTAGGGGGGAGTTGTCCGAGGTAATGCACAAGGGAAGCTTGAGGTCCAAAGCCCGTCCGCTTGCCACCCGTCCTTGCAGCAAAATCATCAACCTCCACAACATCCTGTCATAAACCGATGAAGGTTGAGAAAAAAGACAACGAAGGATAAAATAGTAACATGAAAATTAGGATACAGTTTACCTCCTACTCCTTGTCGTCCTCCTCCCTGTTGCCCTTTGCATCCAAGTCAATGCTCCCATGCACCACAGATACAAGCTTTGGATCATCAGATGGGAGGTTGCATAATCGCATAGGCATCCTAGCAGCCTCAACCTTGGCTTGCGTGGCTTGGAAATCTTCATCAACCACGTGCAACTGCTCTGCTGCCAGGACCTCCGCACATACAACTGCAATAGTGTCAGCAACAGAGTCCCCATCTGGCAAGAGCTTGCTTTCTAGGGCATCTGGCGTATTGTCTAAGGGACATTTGCTGCTGTTGCATAGCACGCTCAAGCATTCATCCATACGCAGGCCAAATGCTTTTTCCAAATCATGCAGGAACACAAACTCCTCCCCATCCACTAACACTGAGGAGAAGCGGCTAATTTCTACCTCTGGGATAGCCACATCCGTCAGTGGTAGTGGCACTGGAGTGTCACTAGGGCCAGCCGCAACTATGGATTTCTCAACCACTTCCTCAAGACCCCTAGGGTACTCGAGCTGGTGTGCTTTTCCTTCCGCTGCAGGGTTCATGGGGATAACCTGCTGCTCCTTGGTGTCCTTGATAAAGGACCCAACTTGAAGGTGTGGTAAGCGGAGCTCCTCCAAATCAGGTTCCTCGCTCACCAAGAAGATAAATGTTGCGAGCCGAGAAAGGTACTCCACCCCCAACTTGCGCTTCTTGAGCGCTGACACCCCAGGGGCTTGCTCGTCCAAGTAATGGCTTGCATTGGTTGCAATTTCTTGGAATCGTTGCAACCGCTTGGAGAATGGGTGATCACCTTTGTGTATATAGCGCAAAAGATCGCAAGGCACCCAGATCCCTGCATGTGGGGGGATAGATACAGAATATTTTATGATGTGCTCCTCCATGAACGCAGAAATCTCCTCAAATGCATCCATGTGAAGGGCAACTGTGGCGTCAAGGTCAGGGAGACGAGTAAAAAAGGTGTGGAGGTCCAACTTCCCTTTGTATTTGGTGTCCTCGAGGAAGAGGATGAAGCGTGACAAAGGGGTGGATGTGGGTACAGATGCAGAGGCTATGGCAGCATCCATGTTTAGCCTCGGGTGTGGATAGAGAGTGGAGGAGCTCAGGAGTTGCAAAAGTGAAAATAGTGAATGAGTTAGGTGGCCCCCCTTTTATAATGTACCCTTTTTTTAAGACATTAAAAAAAAAGGCACTTTCACCAAAAAATGATTTCTCATCCCAATGCAAAAAATTATATTCAAAGGCATGATTTGCCGAAGCAAATCATGTTGATTACAGCGGGGATCAATATGAAAATTGCAAGAGTTACAAAGTTATAGGATCGATATCATAGTTCCATCTATCCCCCAGTCCTCCTCGACCTTCAATTTGTCTTCCATTCTCTTCCCAATCTGCGGACATTCATTACAATAAGCATCTAATGATCGACAAACCATGATGTATTGAAAATGTGGTGGAAGGATTCTCACCTTGTGACCTTGTAAACGAAATTGTGCTTGTTGAAGGGCCTCAAAACCCATAATAACCAAATGTTCTCGAACATTACTAAGAGTCCAATGCTTGTTCACTTGGACTGCCTCCAAAGCATCGTTGGGCATCTTCACTGCAATGTCAAAGCTTGCAATAGCGCCGTCTACACTCTGTAAGGGAGTCCACACTCCAAGCTTGCACATCCAACGATCATAGTGAAATCGTATGTACAAGGAGGTGCGGGATTTCAAATAGCGCATTCCAATACCTGAAGCTCCAACCTTACAACGGTACCGGTCCCCGTTGTGCATGCCCTCCACAAAACCCCAGTCCTCTTCTAAAAGCCTTCCTAATTCCTCGTAATGCGCATCTTTACATACAAGCATTGTGGTAGTCTCCACAAATCCAAACTCTTTAAAAATGTGCACAAAACAATGAATAGGCAAACACCAGCTCAAGCCCACAGACCTAGAAGCTTTAGAGTATTTCAAAGAGTTTTGGACATCCATTATCATCTTTTGCTTGAAAGATGCTACCGACCACAAATCTAGGACCGGCCACTCCATACTTAATAAGGAAGTTACTTTGATGGGTTCAAGCGTTCCAAATGTTTGTGTAGAAGTAGGGACAATATAGGAGTGAGAATAGAAGAAAATCCTTCTTTGAACCAGTTTGGTTGGGCAAAGATGCGGGAACATTATTGCTCCAATATCCGCATGTATAGCATTGAATGTGCCGGAGAGACTATGTAGTGGCTGCTCCTCCACCAATGTGGATGGAAATATGACTATAAATGCATGACAAATGTTAAGTATGAATCCATAATAACATTACACTGTGATTTCACACCTAGCTTTGTATTCTCAAAACATGTACTTACAATGTGTTGGAAATCGAGGTGGTTGTTGCAAGTGCATGGTTGACATTGAGAAAACATGTTGCACAATGGCTATGGTCCCCTTGTCTTTGCGGTTCTTGAAGCCAAGGAGCTTTCCTTTCCAATGAAGATCCAAGTTTGCACGATTCCGCACACGATGAGGGCCAACAACAGATGGTTGCATGTATACCCAAGCACCTTTGGTGAACTCTTGTGGCACCCACTCATCATCTACACCTCTAGTGTTGTGGCATGCAAGTGATGTGACCTCATCCTTTGGTCGCCTTTGCGAAGTAGAGTTGGCCATGGTTGAGCAAAGCAAACTAGGAGGAGGAGAAGAACCTTGCTTGTTGCTACAATGTAGGTGTGATAAAGTGATATGAGAAAATGGTCAACCCTTGTGGCAATGGGAGGAGAAGGTGGACAACCCTTGCTTGGTGTGGCACTGGGAGGAGAAGGTGGATAAGCCTTGCTTGGTGTGGCAATGGAAGGTGGTAGGGGAGGAGAGAGGAGCTTCCTTGCTGCAGCAATGGAGATGGTGTAAAGAGAGAGAGTGTTGGAGTAGAGGATGAGTGTGATGGTTGCAACCAAGGAGGGATTGGAAAAGGGGTTCTAGAGAGAGAAAATCCCTTTTTGCCTAATAACTAATTTTGGGGGAGCTCTGGATAGCAAAAAAGATTTTTTAAAAGTTTTTAAAAATTTTTGAATTTTAGGGTTTTTGGATGCACGTTTTGACTTTTTGAGATCAAAAAATGCTTTTTTGACCATAAAATAGTTTTAGGGGGGTTTTCAGAAGATGAACTTTGAGTTTTGAAATTTTTGAAAAATTTCAAATTTTTGGGATTTTTTCAGAACCGGATCAAAAAGGAGGGAAGTTGGAGGTTCCATATGGCCCACCCACCCCCCCCCCCCCCCACCCCACCTTCTCACTAGGTAAGAGCCCATTTAAAAAGTGTAAGACTACTTTGTCCCCCTACATTTTTGAGGGCATAGAGTGTGTCCACCACCCTCTTCTCATTGGCTGGCCTCTCATTAACCTTAATCCCAAAGGGCCCCTAGAGGGTTCATATTTTTCCTAATGTTTTAGCAAAAAATGATTTGAACCTAGATTTTCATGACTATAGCTGCCAATGGTTATGGTGGTTGCTAGGCTCATAGCACACATGGAAGAGGAGGGAAAAATATGTGTAAATAGTTCTATGAAAGAAACTGAATGCATCCCACTAGAGTTACTTGAAAGCCTTGCTACCACATTTGGACCATAATAGAATGTGAAAAATGAATCACATATGGGTACAAACAATGATACATTTTCATTAAGAAAACATAGCCTTGCTATATGCATAAGAAACCATCGATAAATGTTGTTTAGTATTACTTGTAGCCTTCACAAGTATTACTAAATATCTCGAGGGGTGCACTATATAATCGTGTTAAAGTATAACTTGAGTTTGAAAGGAGATGTTTTAAAATGCAAAAATTTTAGGCAATTTAACAGAGATACATTAAAATAAGGGGCTTTTATATTCAATTTTGGAAAAAATTCCTAAAATAATTTTATTCATTTAGACATGTTAAAAGAGGGGTTTTTTGAATAACCCACAAACGCACGTTATATAGAGGGGTATTGAATGGTGAACCCCCCAAGTTCAATATTTGTTAATTTTTTCCCACTGAAATTGTTCTTGATACTACGTGCTCAAAATGGTCTAATAAACGGATTTGACTAACACTTAGGGACTCTATCACCACATGTAATTGAGAAACAGGCGCACCAATGTCAAGCCCAGAGACACTATTCTCCACATGTAAAATATGTCCCATTTGATGCTATCAAGAAATTTGACATCCCTCAAGTACAAGATGTACTTGTCCGTGGAGGTTATTGTAAACACTCATGAATGACATGAGTGAGAGGAACCCACATAAACCTTGCTCCACATTGGCTAAAACAATCTCCATAAGTTCCTAGACCATGTTGCAAACCCTGTGAAACAACATGTGCCAAACAATACCCTACCATGTAGGCCTATAACTATTTCAATAGGGAGTAAACCCTTGATTATATCAGAATGAAAACTTAAGAGAGAAAGTAACAAGTTGCAAAAATGGTACCCGGTCTTGGGGAATTCACTCTTACCTATGAGAAGACGTCACCTGCGAGCAACCCTCGAGCCAAAACTCCCCTATATACAGAACCATGCATGCTGACCCAACCCCTTTCTACGGAGATCATATAACTTGCATAAACCCCTAACACACATGGTTTTGAGTATTTGTAAATCACCCCTACCTTATGTGTACTAATCGTATTTCCATCTTGAACAAAAAATAGGAAATCCTAGACTAAATTTTGCCAACAAATACACATCTATATTGCTAGTCAACAAATACGTGTCACCTACTATCTAAGATTCGTTTATGGGATTTTAGGCATTTCAGATCTATAAATTGTTGAATTCTCTTTCAATGTAAATAAACATCTACTTATTTCAAAATTATTTGAAACATTTCACATGGTGGTGAACCTATAGCCCCTTCTCCCCCCATCTCCCCATGTCCCCCTCCCCCTCCCCACCCCCCCCCTTACATACGATATATGCATCCCCAAATGTGGTGGTACCCCCTATTGTATACGCTTGTGGGAGTTCTTTAAAAAAACCCCTATTGTGCACTCACGTGCCACCATACAAAAGATACTATAATCCCTTGGGTAGCCGGTACACTAATTTCCCAAAATCTTTTCTCCTACATGACCTTGTCATGTGTCTGAAGAGCAAAAGGATGAAAGAATTCCCACATATGCATCCCACGAGAGTTCAAGGGCAATTTTCAAGCATGAAAGGTACATTACCAAAATTCCAACCTCAAAAGGCCTAGCATTTTTTTGGCCTATTAAACACTATATTAGAGATTAGTGAAGATAAATCAATATTTAATTGATAACTTTGGGTGTTGCCTTGGCAATTTGAACCCCTTGGTTAGATTTTGCAAACAGTATAGCCGAGACCAACATAGGCCATCGTGCCACCAATAGTGATTGTAATAAGCACCTTGTTGAAGTGCCTGATTCACAACTTGTAAATTTCTTTACTCAAAAATGCACATTTGTAAGGTTCCCGTCTTGAGGAGAAGCCATCGTGCGTGAGAAAAATCACTCGCCAAAAAACCAAAACTTCACATCCACCTTGGAATATTCTTTTTGCCAAAATATCATGGCCGGACGTTGACTGAAAAGTGATCAAAAAATAGCGAGTTGATGGCCGGTGGGTGGTGGTCAATGGCCGGTTGGCCAATAGTCAGTGGCCAATAGTCAGAAGTCTTTGGTTGGTGATGAATTCATGGTTGGCAAAAAAAAAAAAGGCGAACTTGGCTACGGCTACACATGGACACATGGATGAGTTTCAAGTAGACTTCTCTACCTAAGGACATCCACACATGGGTGCATGGGAGAGTTCAACTTGGAACTTACCTGCAAAAGGGTGGCTACACACAGGTGTCTCTCATGAGAGAGTGTAGCCCCTTTGGCCTATAAGAGGAGGCCTCTTCTACACACAAAATGGATTTAAGTGTTTTTTATGTACTTGACAGGCCTTCTTCTCTACCAAGAGTTGAATCACAGCCCTTGGCATCAGGATTCATATCACCACATGGTGTGGTTTGACTATGTAGGATGCCTCACATGTGTAGAATCCATGCTTCACCATGTACAATTGTCTTGATTGACTTTAGCTTATGAAAACTTCGCCTAGGAGCCATGTCCTAGCAAAAATTCAAACCCAAAACTCAAAGATGGAGAAAGAGAGATTCTTGTTGGTTTCTTGAATTATTGTAAGAAATACTTGGCCATGTAGAGCCTCTTTTCCTCCTTCAGCAAGCAAAGGCATGATAGAAAGATCTCTACCTTGCCAACAACAGGCCTTGTCTTACCTTGCCTTACTACAATTGGATGACTTACCAATAATTGCCAATTATTTTTTAGCTCCTTAGACCAAGATCTCTAGAGATTTTGAAGCCTTGTTAATCATCCTGGACTTTTCACGATATAGCTCAATAAGCTCCAGCCTTGAAGCCCAATGTTGGGTGCTACTACCATTGTTAAATATATGTGCCCATTTAACCTGGAAAATTTAATCAAATGCAAAATGTAAAACTCTACTTTGATAATTACTTTGTGTCTCAAAAAATCCCCGACTGTTGCATTACAGCTTTGATTTAAGCACTTCAAATCCTCCAAGAAGTTGCACTTTGCCCAAGCTTGAGCCCTTGTACAAGATAATTTTGATGCAAAACTTTATCCACCACCATCGTATATTTTGTAAAAGTTGATCTATGCATGCATCATGCATGCAAGCTTGGTCGATTTTTAGAGCTCTAGACATTTTTTGGTCATCTCGGTGAAAATTTCCCATGCCTCCATCTCGTTCCTCCATTCTAGCCACTTGGCCATGCCATGAAATCGTTTTTCACAACTTCATCTTTTATTTTGCATGCCCCATGGTTCTCCATGACCACCACCATGACTTGCATACCCCGTGGTGGGGAGATCTTCCTTGCATAAGGAATTTTCCAGCCTTTCATAGGTTCTACACGGGGGACAGTCCCTTATGGTGACTCTAGGGCACCCTTGGGCTTCCAATGTTTTAAAAAACATGTGAAAAAAGGTGGCAATGGCACAAGGAAAGAAGCAAGATGATGGTGTAATATGAGGAACTCAATGAGTATTGGATCTGATATATTCAGATGGCAAAATAAAATTCCAAGCGACATTGAGCTTGTCACAATAGAGCTTGATGAAAATAGGAAAAAAGATTGATGATTACAAGACTCAAGATAGCCTAATAGAGTGACAATGATCCCCAAAATGAAAGTAACGGGTCCTATTTATAGGTTCTTGTACTGGGTTCTTATCGATTGTGAATATATACAATTACTATCATAATTAGTGTTGGTAAATACTAAACCCAACTATGTACAAGTGCTTGTATAATGCTAGTTCCCAATATCTACAAGGTATCCTAATTTAAAGACTCGTAATTTCTTGAATATGACAAAAAAATTTGTTGAGCAGATAGCTAACTCTGTTGTGCCTTTAGAAAAGTACCACTAGCAAATCTGCATACCCTGAAACTTTTGTCCAGTTGTGCTTCACAAAGAACATCTTTTCATTCTTTCAAAGAAGCATCTGCATAAACAATGATTTGTTTGTCTCTAGGCAGCTTGAGAGGAGGTAGCTAATTGCATATCATCTTTATTAGCTCAACAATTTTAGTATGTGAAGAATCCCATACTTTGAACTGTCTTTATGTAGAATCTATCATATTTTCTTTGTCAAGGAGCCAAGTAGGAAATGTTCTAATATATCCAATTGTGTGAGGTCCCCACCCCGTCGTATCAAACAACGGATCTGATGGTAAACCTGGCGGCCACTAGATCGATAGCGGAAGCAAACAAAATGGTTCAAGGTTCAACTAGCGGACGATCTCTCATCACAAAGTGAGTCGAGTTCGAGCCTACTAGCAACAAGATCTAGCTCCACCTCGCAGGGGAAGCATACTTAACTATCTAGCGATCCTAAGACCCACCTTCCAAGAGGAGAGAAACCCCAAGTGCCTTTTTCCCCATGTTTCAGAGGCACGTACTCTCGAGAATTCCCCGCTCTAGGGGCAATGAGCATTACTAATATCGAGTAAGCACTATGGGGACAGAGAGTTCCCGACCAATCGGGACCACCCATCTCGTAGGCATTGGCAACCCGAGCCAAGCCCCCACTTTCCACCCCCACACTCACACTTCATCGTGTGACCTAATTACTACCACAAAGGTTGTTCAACATAAATATTCCTTGTTTAATTCCGAATCACATGGTTCGTTAAAACAGCCCTTCAACCAGTATTGCAAACAACACCAAGACAGAATTTTAGTAAAAATTCTACTCAAACTTATTCATAAAAATTCCAATGTTCTGGAGGTACAACATCCCCCCTCCAGCAAGAGTTCACTCCTCCCGTTGTCGCCTAGCTGCCCATACAACTAGGTATGTCCACCGCATAGAAAGCACGTCATGGACACTCCCACCGCATAGAAAGCAAGACTGAGTTCCCACCGCATAGAAAGCAAGTCGTGGGTGTCCACCGCATAGAAAGCATGTCGTGGATTCAAGAGCCCTTAACGAGGAACTCTACCCCCTGTGATCAGTAGGGGGGTCAGGACTGATTCAACATTGGAAATAAAATGAACATGCCGAGCTAAATTTTTCCTAGCAGACATTCTTTCCTCTTGCAAACAGCATACCCATCAATCATTTCTTTCCTACTTTATACTTAAATGTACTATGCATTCAATGACGAGGTTTCTGTCGGATTTCTCCAACATGTTCGGGGATATGTTCATTCCTAACTAATCGTATGCAATGTTAATTAAATAACTTGAATAAAATATGATCTACCTCTTCCACTTCTTCATCGATGGCCCGTGAGATGACCGGTATTTGCTCGTCCATGGGAGCCTTTCCCTTTCCGTTGACATTGCTCGTTCTTGCTTCGCGATCATGGGCACCACCGAAGCGCGTCCTCTTAACCGGGGCCATTTCTCACTACTTTAAATGATTAGCTTGGGGAAAGAGCTAAGGTTCACAGCATCATAACAGTCCAATGGATAGATTAGTGACATCAATTAATCCCTCCTATATGGGAGTCTAGATTTCTTTCATAAAGTAAAGCAATCATTAAGGATGGCACATAATCCTATGGGAACCGGCTCTAAGATAATTATTCGGCTTACATGAGCAAGAATAATTAGGATTTCATTATTGGAATTACCAGAGAATTGGATTAAGTATGATTAAACTATTTCCTAGCAATTAGATGATGCAGATTTACCCTATGCATATGTGTGAGGAAAAACCAATTCTTAGAGACTTATTGACGGATTAATTTCTCCTTAATTACGTCTTAATGCATAAGAGAAATGAATTCAATTAAGCTACAATGTTAATGAGTGATTACAATAGTGATTCTCTTCAATCTGCACAAATACTAGCTTACCGATTAATTACTATGCTATCTAGAGAGAGAAGATTCTGATAATTATGCTCTAATCATTAATCGAGAGTGAAGAATGGCTCATAATTCAGCTATGGGATAATGATTACATAATAGAGTACGAATAAGGAGAATTTAGAGAGTAGTCATAGAGATTTTCGGCTAGGAATAGACATAATGTACGAGAAATTTTTGATGGTAGAGAAAAGGGGTTTTCAGATGGCATTAATTAAACTCTCGTTACCGTGATTAAGAGCTGGTAATCTTCTCGATTTTCTGATCTAATCGAGCCTCTTGAGATGAAAATTCGGCAGCACCTCCCTCCTAGCTTCTTCTTCAATAGGTGTGTGATTCGGCAGCACCTCCCCAATGTATGTGGGTGTGTGTGTGTGATCATAAGTGTGTGTGTGTGTGTGTGTGTGTGTATGCAGGTCTTTAAATAGGCTCCTACAGGCTGAAAATCGATCCGGGTTGCTAAATGCATCTGGGAGCTTCTCCAGTTAAGCATGGCAAGTCCAGTTCTCTGCCCACCAAGTGTCAGGTTGGCTTGGTTAACTGGTTCTGAGACTGAGTTGTAGGCTTGGCAGCTTTCCCAAGACTCCCACAAAGCAAGAGGGCGCCCCCTAGCTGCTAAAGCTGATCTGGAGTGGCCTGGGACCTGTTCCCACACAGTCCCGGGCCCCCGGTGCCTCCCCGGACAATTTTTAGGAAATTTGGTTCTAGGCTAAAACGGGTCATACGAATCGGATTTTGATGCCGTAAATTGTCATACAAAGCTCTAACTAAGGCGTACTGGCCCGAGTACCTGCCATATTTAGCAGCCCCCGGGGTCCGAAAATGCATTTTTTTCAAATTCGGGGTACGGGTGCAGATTTTCGAGACGGTCAAGACTGGACAGGTCGGGTGACCAAAAACATACTATTTTTGGAAATTTTTCACAAAAATTATTTTAATTCACATTTTCAAGCTTTATAACATTCTAAACATCATGGCACTGACAGAATCTGAAAAACTGCTAAAAATAGTAACTTATTCCATTGTATTCATTTCGTGGTACAAGGGTGCTCTTGTGATCGGGTCAGAGACCTTACAAATTGGGACATCCCAGAAATTGTTGAAGCTCTTTGATATTATTTAGTTGATTAGGGGTACTTGTAATTTTTGCAAACACATCCTCTTGGAGTTTAATGCATCCATTGCAAATCTTTATCCCTAAAATTTTCAACTTCTTCTTGCGTGAAGCTACATTTGGCATAGGATAGAACTAGTCCTATTTTTCTTAGCAGCATAAGAAATTCCTTTGAATGTTTGACATGTAGTTCCATACTTTAAGAGTATATCATGATGTTTGTTAGATATACTAAGCAAAATTCTTTGATAGGTCCAAGGATCATTTCTACCCTTATTTGGCAGCATTCATTAAACCCATAGGCATGGATATCCATTGAAACATACATTGAGGTACCATAAAAGTTGTTTTATACCTGTCTTTTGGGTATACTTTGAACTACCAAAATCCGTTTTTCAAGTGAAACTTTGACAAGACCTTGGCACAGTTGTTTTGTCTAATCAAACATTCTTGTAGAGGGATTGGGAACTTTTTTTTTTGACAAGAATATATCAAGAGTTTTATAATCTATGACTAACCTCTTTTTTTCTCACTATGATTGTTGATGTATAAAGCCCTACAAGCCGAATTTGAGTTGAGGCTTGATGGTTCCTTTTCGTAGGAGCTCTTCAATTTCTTTTCTCTATAGCTTTGTATCCGTGATAGAAATTTGTGAATGAGAAGCTTTAGTAGGATTATCATCAAGGACAAATTGGAAGAGTAATCAAATAATTCTCTTCATCCCAAATTGTGAGTGGATTGTCGAAGGTTTGGATCATAATTTCTTTTTGAATGTTCTCTATTCTTATTTTGTATTTTCTATGGTATGGAAGGTTGTTATCAGCACTTTTATAAAGGTAGAATGGGTGTACTCATCTGCTCAATAAAAAATACTATCAATTAAACTCAAAATCAAGGAATTTTGTCTCTTTTTATTAGGACAAATCTTTATTCTTGCATAAAATCCCATGTAAAATCCTACAGAAACTCCTCCTACCATCAAAGCAAATTCAAGTTAGATTTTAATGGCATTTTTAAGCAGATCAATATATAAAGTGGCTAATGTCCCTTGCACACTTCTCGATAGTTGTAGAAGAAGCCAAACCATCTTCACAATGGGAAATTCCCCATTCAAACCCAATCAAGTATATAGGCCTAAACATTTATTTAAGCTTAGAGAACTTACTATTTGTCTTGACAATCGATCTATTGCATCTATCCCTACCAATAATCATATCCATTTCATTAAGCTTACTGAGATTCTCCAACATGATAAAATGGAAGTCATTTTAAAAATATATATAACATTTTGTACATCTTGGTTGTGTACATATAGGTGTACCTCTAGAAGCATTTGCTACTAATGTAGAAATTATATGCTATGTTTTAAGAAGAGTAGTAAATCTGGTTTGCCAACATTCTATGAAGGTAAACTAGCATCCAATGAGAAGAAAGATCATAAAGGACAAAATATCATAATACCTTTAGATGATCATTTATAGACGTTAAAATATGATCAAATTAATTGTTCTGATGTTAAATTGCTAGAAAACTGGACAGTTGATATACAACCTACTCTAAAATCAAAATTAGTAAATACAAATCTTAGTATAGATAGTCTAGGCTCTTCTAATTATATGATTTCTTCAAAGAATCCACTTGCAACTTCTTTTGTGGCAAAGTATCTAGCTAAACCTAGAGCATCACGGATTAAAGAACGTACTTAGAACATTTGAGTTTGATGAGAAACTTTTTGTAGACATTGTCTAAGACTCATGGGCAACACTTTTGCATCCTCCTCTAAATATTCTATTTAGTTTTGTATGATTGAAGGCAAAGATTTATTAACTTGAAGATACTAAAATCTTCATTGCTCCTTATGTTAAAATGCTTAATCAGACAAAAGCTAAACATGAAGTGCTTCAAAGTAATTATCAAATTGTTAAGTTGCATTTGCTTGAAAGGCAATTGATTGAATTGCGTAAATTACTTTTTTTTTAAATTCCAAATACTAACATGCTTGCAAAAGAAAACCCAAAATTTGATTGAAGCCCTTCCTTCTTCTCTGCATACTGATTTAAATATTTCTATCATCCTCTGCACATTTATCATATTATTCATCAAATTCTCTTCAAATTCCAAAACTAGTCACTTTGATAAATGTTTGATTTTGAATGTTATGAGATTTGATGACCTCTTATCTAGCGCTTCTTACGAAGAATGAGGGTGGGAATATTGGGAGGCTACAGAGCGTCTTTTGACCAAGTTGCAAAGCAACTTGCTTCCTTTTGAGTTTTAAGTGGGGAGAGATTTATATACAAATTTTCATTGACATACAAACTACAACAAACTCATAAACAACATAGAAAAAACCCCCTCCAAAGTCCCTACAGGTGTACCATTTGAATCAATTGATTATGCATGGGAACAAAACTCAAGTGAGCCTAGATGGGATATGACAAATGCAAAAACTAGACAATGACTGGTTTGAATCTTATAATGAAAATTGTCACCAACTTGACTACTTCTATGAAGAATTAGTTTGCAATGGTCTCCATTGAGAATGCATTCCTGACGACATCCATCTCCTCCTTCCATTGATTATGATATTAATAATCCATGTGAATTAGAAATAGATTATGAACCTCAATTTTCTTTACACATGGAAAAAAATGAGCTAATGGAAGAATCATCAACTAGCTCAACCAAAGCACCTCCGGTTCCTAAATTTGTGCAAGGTCTAAAGAAGGTTGGTGTTATCACCTTCTATAGCATAGACAACATGGAACAAAAAGATATTATCTTGGTCTCGGGGGGTCACTCTATGAATTGCACGTGAGTTCAACAAAAGGGGTTAAATTCTCTTATGAACTTACAGAAAATATACATACATTAGGGTGTTTTAAATTGAAAAATTGAATACTTCACTAAACTTAAGGGGTCTTTTAATTGAAAAAAGTGGTACATAAGGGGTCTCCATATACCTCAAAAAATGTAGAAAAGGGGGATTTAAAAATACCTCTTGAATGCACATGATATACACGATCTCTATATAGTGACCTCCTTGAGATCTTGGTGCTTGAAACATGTACATGGATCTACCAACAAATTCTTTTTGGTAGAATGAGTTAGCATACCACAATTGAAGCTACTTTCAATTTATTTACAATAACTCGTAAAAGATGGTGGTAACTCCTTCCCGATCAAATGAAGAATTCAATCTAAGGCCTCAAGAAAATAAATTTCCTCTTATTGTTCTGATTGAATGCATTTACAAAGAATTTATGGGAATCAACATGATCAATCAACCCTAGTGCTACAAGATTTTCATGAAGCACAAATCTATAACTTCTCTTCTATTTGGGAACTTCGTATTTACTACAAAAACTTAATTTATAAAGTAGGTAGATACCACTCTACTAAAATCAAAGCAGAATTTGTTCATAAGCTCCAAAAGGCCTCACCCAACTTCTTTGGAAAAATTGGATAATGAGTGTCTGGATCTCCAATAAGAAACATTAGGATGTAATGAAAATGGCAAAATATTCATTTATTGCAGCAGACAGGTAGCAAAATCACAAGCGGTCAATGAAAAATGCAAAAGGATAGCATGCTTATTGATATTGTATTACTAAAGAGCTTTTTATGAGCTACAATCACTTTTTGTCTGGGCGGACAGTTTGTAATCTCTTTGAGCATTCAAGAAATCTTTAAATAAATACGTGCAAGAGGAAAATGCTCACTCTTGCACGAGGGGAGATTGCACCTAGTGTCCATGTTCTTCTTCTCTCTTCTTACCTCTCCTCTCTCATCGTGCATGTGTAGCACTCTGCTCTAAGAGGTGCACCTGCACGTGCTCTCATGCTCTATCATGCTCTCTATTTCGCTCCTATCAATATTGCTTTGGATTTTGTGCATCTAGGATCTTTCAGGTTTGAAAATTTGTTGGTTCTACGTTTGCAACATGGTAATTTTTATATTTTGTAGGCCCCCGCACTCTTAACTATAGGTGGTCATTAATCATCATATATATGTGTAATTCATCATGAGATCAACTATTTTTGGTGGATTAGCTTTGCACTTTAACTATTATTCTTACAAATCCTTACCAAATATAAGGTTATGCACTTGCATAGTCATATTTATGAATAGTTTTTTTGACAATTCTTAAATTGAGTACTTGGATCAGTTGTTCAATTGGAATTATTGATTGAGCTTAGCACCACTTTGACATAATATTGATATCCACTGGAAACCAGCTTTGCAAACTATTCTTCAAAGCTATATGGATGATGATAGGAATAACCAAATGTATTTATGATTTTTTATATTGATACATCATGTTTTTGTCACATAATTTTAACCATTACTTTTGACAAGTATAGTTTGCAGATTCTTAACTTAGCAGCTGAGACAATTGCTCTTCTAATGGAGAGGTATGTTGGAAATAGAGAAATATTTATTCATTCTAGTTGACATGTGGCAAAAGCATAGGCAATTAACGGAAAATGTAAAAGGATAGCATGTTTATTAGTATTGTATTACTAAGAGCTGTTTATGAGCTACAGTCACTTTATGTCCAGGCGGATAGTTTGTAATCACTTTGAGCATTCAAGAAATCTAAAATTAAGTACATGCAAGAGGAAAATTCTCACTCTTGCACGAGGGAGATTACACCCATTGTATGTGTTCTTCTTCTCTCTTTTCACCCCTCCTCTCTCAATGTGCATGTGTAGCACTTACACGTTCTCTCATGCTCTATTATGCTCTCTATTTCTCTCCTTTTCCTCAGTCTACGATCTTTCAGGTACTCAATTTTGTTGGTGTTATATTTGTAGCATGGTAATTTCTATATTTTGTAGGCCGACCGCAGTCTGACTATTGCATTTATAGGTGGTAATATAAGAATCCTGCATACAAAAATAGGCATCGAAAGATTTGAAAAACTTTAAATCTTCAAAGAAGTTATGCAAGCAAGACTACTACACTAAAGATTTTGATGGTGTTGATTCTAAGAAAAACTGCTCCTACAAGAAAAAAATGACGTGATCCAAGGAGAAGAAGTTTAGAAGAAAATCCAAACATTGATTCTTCAAAAAACGTAAGTCTAATTCTTCAAAACATGAGAGCAAATATTTTCTATGTGGAAAAATATCATGGAAATCTATACAACAAGCAAGACTAAGCTTGAGACAGAAGTTCTACTATGAGATGTTATGCTTAGTTGAGATGAGCTCTACAAGGTTTTTGAGATGATTTACAATGAGTCATGGACTCCTTTATATATAGGTACACATTGGATTGATGGGTAAGAGAATGCATTGGTGGGCAAGCTAGTGAATGCTTTACAATGAGAAGTTCTACTATGAGATGCTATGTTTAGTTGAAATGAGTTCTACCAGGCTTCCCAAATGATTTACAATGAGGTGTTGACTCCTTTACATATAGGTTCCCATTAGATTGATGGGCAAGAGAACGCCTTGGTGAGAAAGGTAGTGGATGCCACTTTATAATAGTAGGTGCCATTGTCCATGGTGGTTTATTGCTTTACAAAGTGGACAAGTCAAAATGTGGTGGTAGGTGGAGACGCACACTTTACAATAGTGGATGTCACTATCCATAGTGGTTTATTGCTTCACAAAGTGGACAAGCCAAAAGGTGGTGTAGGTGGAGAATCTTCTCACACACATTTATTTCTCGTCATTGAGTGCTAGGAAAACCGTGGCATATGACATGAGTGATTATATTACTTGTAAGATTCTTCCTTGCTTGGATAAGCAATTTTATCATCCCATCCCAGTTTGGGAGGGAGTCGGCTTAGGCTGCTTGCTAAGACTGATAGGAGGGTTGTCAAAGATTTGGAGCAAAATTTCCTTTTGGGTGGTCTCTATTTATATTTTGTATTTCTTTTTTAATAGACCGTTCTCTATATTTGGTATCATAATAGTTAATAGATACCAAGCAACTATTGATAGCATAGTTAGCTCTCTTTTTAATAGCATTATTATATATTTTACCCATATAGGAGAAGACAAAACTATTTTTAGTAAAGGTACTAGGGGCTAGTTTTGATGCAAGATCAAATTCTATCACTAGATCATAACACATACTAGAACTATCTCAAAATAGTATAATAGGTAATTTAGCAAAACCTAACTGTATCCATACATAAACAAAGTCTTGATGATTGCTTTGGAGCCATTTCCATAGACCAGTTGTCTAGGTTTAGAATATTATTGGATCATTGTTTTTTGACATAAGTCTTTCTTTGCAAAGATTCCTCATGTACTTGTATCTACTAAGGTGTCTATTGAATTCGTCTATAACCCTTTTAGTTTCAGTGGAAATCCAACAATAAGGATTGCCACGTGTTTCATTGACAATTTTAAACTCATTGGCCATTTGTAACTCTATAGGTAGTTCATTGGATGATTGAATCCTTTGCTGCTTGAATAGAGGTATTAATTTTTTGAGGCATTTAGCATATTTTGGTAAAAGATGATTACGTTTTGTAGGTGAATTTGGTGATGGTGATGGAAGTACTTCACATATTTATGTTGAGGGTAGTATTTACCTTATTTTTTCCCCCATAGAAAGTGAAGAGTTTTCTCTCTAGCTAAGAGATCAATTTACCATCAAAGTAATGCTTCTTGTTTTGCAAGAAGATCATCATGTTGCTAAAGTGTTATCTCCTAATGAAGGAATTGGTCATAGGAGAAAGTGGATGGTTGTTGTGAAGAAGTAGAGGGAAGTCCTGTAGGATATTCTCTATCTTTATGATTAAAACTCGAAGGAAGAGCAATAAGGTTCTCTTCCTTGTGGAAATTCATTTATCAATCTGGCCTTTATCTTTTCACTAACCAAATTACAAATGGCATTGGTATGAAAGAGAGGTTTATCATCTTTGATTTGTTTTGTCTTCATTTTATTAGATAAGGGCCGAATGACCATTCTGTCTAAAGTGGGTGCTTTAGGTTTGCTTGCCTCTTTGAGAGTAGTTTTTAATTGCTTTTGTAAAATATACTTTAGTTTGGGCTTTCATATGTGGTCTTTCAAATACTGAAGTAGAACTAGAATCGCTTTCTTTTTATTCTTCAATCCAGTATTTTTATGATTAAGGTTTTAGAAGACTTTTTCCATTGTTGAGGTTGAAGGGAGTTAGCATGAAACCTTCCATACTCATAACATTGAGAGCTATGTGACAATCTTGAATTTCCTAACCAAGGCTAGAAGAATCTTATATTGATGAAGAGGCTTTGCTTTTAAACTGAGCAATGCTAAATTTGAAGTCAGAGATTTCATCTAATGATATCTGTGAATAGCTATATCCATCTTTCAAAATAATATTTTTGAAAACTATCCATTTTTTTTCTTCTTAGGAAATTTAAAAGTTTGCTCAAACCTATACTAGAATTTGAGAAGTTATATGCAAAGAGACATGCACAAACGGCTTGTTTGCAAGCCGTTTTGTAAGCCTCACATGTTTCATTTACTTTTTATACATGTTTTTCTATGGTACTAATGCTTGCTTTATTGTTACTGGTTTGAAAAGAGCCTACTGCTACTAAAGTGAACTTAGTCCTACCCCTTGGCAGTTGAGAACTTTTGTCCATAGAAGTACAAGTGTGAATAGGTCACTTAGTGACCCTCAACACTCATGGAGAGATTTGACATTAGTTGGACATACCCCTGAAAATGCCACTCCTATGGCCATGATCAGTGCTATAGATAAAACATGAGATCCACAAGTTGGAATCTTATACACAACTAGATCTTGAAACAATCATAACTCGTCATTGAGAGAATAAAAAGATTTCCTAAACCAAAAGGAAGGTAGTCGTACTAAATATTCTTTGGTTTATAAAACAAGAGATTACCTGCCTTAAGGATCTCTTAGCAAATTCATGTTATCCCAAAAATTAGTTGCTTTTGATAGTGAGGCCATGCCTAATTTATACAGACAAAAATTTATCACTTGTCGTGCATGCACCTCTTGCATATAATAAATTATATAAAAGTGCATGCCACTATAGTCATATGCAACAAACACAAGAAAATGAACCAGCCTCAATGGTTATTAAGTAGAAGATTATTAAAATCATTGGAAACAAATAAGATCTTACCTTGTCTTAAATAATTGTGTGATTCCTGTGCATGTGGACATCACATTGAGTTGAATCCATTGTGACAAGTAGGTGGATAATGATGTCCTTGATAGATTAGTTGGTGCTATATTTAAAGCATAAACAATAATGGGGTGGAGTCAATTCCACCTTATTGGCACGCCATACATGAAAATGAGAAAAATAAAATGATAAGACCTTGGCTACTACAATGACAGCCTCAAAAGTTTTAGCCGATACCATAAGTTCCTTGCACAATCTATACTATAATCATGGGTACATCACAATTTGATGTTTCCATACGTAAAATGCAAGCTTATATCCTCTTATTATCAATGCCCCAAACCTTTCTACCATTGATCTTGAGCCCAGGTCAATGAGTAGTACCTTGGTATGGGGTAGAAGCCTTCCTTATCATGACTTATTTTAAAGCACTTTTCTTTGTGAAGAAGATCTTTTCAATAAAGATTAAAACACAGAAAAACAAGAATAACTTGAAATTTACTAATCTAGTTGCCCCTCTGTGGTCAGTTGGCTTGAATTTCAAAAATTAAATCTTGCTTGAAAGTGAATTTTAGTCTGATGTTGTTGTTCTTACTTGAATCCGGCTCATATCCATGAATTCTAATAGATTGAGAATTGTTGTATGTACCACGTAAGCCCCATGGATTGGTCCATACCCTGGTAAGGCCCTTCCAAGTTTGTATGCTAATAGAATATCTCAAACACTGGAAGCTACTATGCGAGAGTCCAAAAATAAGAAGCTTTAATTTTGATAATGATCTCAATTGGAACCATCTAGGATTCTTACTAAGAGCCGTGCCCATGTATATCGTCTTGTAAACTTAGTTGTGATGGAATCATATAGGCTTCTTACTGAGGGCCTTGCCCATGTATACCGTCTTGTAAACTTAGTTTTGATGGAAATCCCTCGACTCTCAAAGATCCTTTGTGAATCTTCTTGCCAAGTTGGCCTTGCCAATATTTCTTGCCCCAAGGTGGCCTTGCCAGCCTCGGTCTTGTTCCCTTGCCCAATCTTGGAGCAGTTCTTGTCCAATTCTAGAAGAGACTTTTTTGCCTACTTTGTTTTGGATTCAACGTGTAGCCGTGTATGGCAATGTTCTTTCTTTTATTTTTTATGCACCTTGAAAGCCTTTCTTTTCAATAGAATTCATGGCTTTTCTATCCTCAACTTTTTGGAGGCACAAAATTCAAAGGCTTTGAAGTCTATAACACTTTAGTTTGTCTGCACAAGCCTTGATCACGAGTAGCCTCGTATGGATCCTTGCTACTTAGTTGAAGCATGACTAATGTACCGTTGCCAATCTTGTGGCCATTGCATTGTAGATACATTCATATGATACCTTACTTCCATGCTCAAAAGTCATAACTAGACATAGTTAAAATAAAATTGACCTTGTCGAGTAGGACATCATATTGGAAGCATAAAACTAGCTATAATAAAAGCCTATCAGAATTGCCCAATACGAGGGCATATATCGCAAGAAACTTAGTTATCCTATTTTAGTCAAGTCATAAACCTTGAAAATATGGAAATCCTTCTCCAATTATGTTGTTTTCATGTAGCCATTGCTGATTATCCTTGATCACCTTGGAGCAAGACATTTTTTTCCTCCTTGAGATTCTGAAACAATGTTGATCATACTTGCCTTTGCATGGTGGATTAGCACCATAAGCAATTTTTGCATGTGAGGTATTTCTCTCATGTCAATTGATGGCTAGTGCATGGGAGTTTTCATGGTGTAACAGTCTCCATCAAAACTTTTTTGAAGGTGCTTCCTGCCCCTCTTCTCGCTTTCGTGGTGACACTATGCTGTGAAACTCGACCCTTAACAAAGGAGGGTCCACGTGAGAATCCATGGCGGTTTCCCAAACCGCAACCCAAACATACTCAAGAGCCTACCTTCCTTACACTTTTGTTGGATCACCTTGAAACCGTCTCATGTTGCAAAATCTAGATTGTGAGAGCCCTTTGCTGGGGTGGTTTTTTTGGTGGGATTGGCCCCTTGGTGACCTTTTGGGAACCATGGGTGCCCAATCCCTAAAATAAATGAGAAATGATGATGCATTTCCATGGCAACAAACAAGACAAAGTGCAGAAGAAGAACAAACAAGGGCCAGCAATGATGGCTACCTACGTTGCATCCCACACATTGACAAGAAATGCAAAAGAGGTGTAATGGAAATGGCCTATGAACTTTGAGAAGAGTAGAATTAGGAGAATTAAAGAGATCATTTTTGTGAGACTACTTTGAGAACATAGAGGGTGAACATATCTAGCAATAGAAACTTAACCATAATACTTAATTAACTTGGCATGAACAATACTTTTGCAAGAGAGAGAGTTTAGAGAACTTGACAATAGTTGAGGACCGGATTTATGTGGAGCCGGTCCCCCCTCCAATAGGCTTTTGTATTATAAATTCTCCCATCAAGAGAGACTTGGTACAATACAATCTTTGTGTTCCTTGTGACCTAGGTGATGCAATGAAGATGGAAAGCTTCATGCATCACGAACATAGCATAGACTTTGTAAAAATCATTAACCATCCCCAACCTCAGTCCCAAGGCCTCAAACACCTTCAAAGGTGGAGAGAGCTAGCCGAAAAATGAGGGTAGGGAAGAGGAAGAAGAAACATTCATAGGAGAAATAAATAGTTATGCACTTATCATCACTCTTCTGCTAGCGTACATTATAGCATAGTAATGAAGATGGAGAAGATGACAAGCTTAAGAATTGAAGCATGGCTCTTGGTTGGATTTGAATTCCATAGCCAAGAGTGTTGTTGTAGGCTCTCAACCTCTCTACTTGCTTGGAGAAGGAGAGGGAGCTCTTGCACTTTGCACAATACACAAATGAGTGCGCGCGTGCGTGTGTGTGTGTGTGTGTGTGTGTGTGTGTGTGTGTGTGTGTGTGTGTGTGTGTGTGTGTGTGTGTGTGTGTGTGTGTGTGTGTGTGTGTGTGTGTGTGTGTGTGTGTGTGTGTGTGTGTGTGTGAGGGAGAGTATACCCCCCAAGCTAGCCCCCTCCTTGCTTTGGTCAACCCCCTCTTCTAGTGCTATCTTGCACATGATTGGACCTCCTCAAACTTGGCCAATCACAGGCTTAGTGTGTATCAAGTAGCAAGGGTAGCCTTGGGACAAGTGTCCCCCTTTCCCCTTTGAGAGAGAGGACCTGACAAATGCATAGACAATTAATTAAATTAACTAAATTATCATTGGATCCCTTGGGAGGCCAACCAGTAGGCTTTACAACCCGAATCTATCCTTCGGCATGAAGACAAGGTACTACGACATGGTAAGATTATTCGATGTTATCTTATTAAGTTCAAAAATTATCCTTTTCAAGATGCTAGATGGATGCAAGTGATATAGCTTAAGGATAGTATGAACCTTGTCAATGCTTACAATGCTACATTAGAGTAAGAAAATGTACATGTTTCTTTTAAAAGACCAATTTTTTTGTCTTATAAGACTAATTCTCTTTTTATTGTGCACAAATTTAAGTAGTATGCATGCTTAGAATCATGTTTGTGATGACAATGTATCTTAGACACCAAGTAGGATTTGTCACTCTACTTGGGAGAATGAAATGGACTAAAGAGTAGACATGCTTGCGGCAGCTATGTCTCTCAAGCACCAAATGGATTACTCATCCATCTTGGAATGATATCATAGGGTAAAAAGGGATCCTCTACCTACTAAGAAAGATTTACTAATGACTAAGGCTTTATCTCTTCTACCTCATAGTCGAGGATGACTATGATTTCAAGAGAGAGGTAATGTCATAAAATCTAATATCTAACCAGCCCTAATGATTTTCTCATATTAAACTGATCATTTAATGTGGGAGAATAAACAGGAACAAGGATTAGAATATAAACATGTTCTTATAGATCTATCTCAACACGAGGCCAATGGTAAAGGGGTCTAAATGAGAGATGGTGTTTCAAAGAGAAAGTCTAGCTAATGGAGCTTAAAGACCTTAGGTTTAGCTTCATTAAAGACATCCAAAGGTTAATGTTGAAATTCCTTTGACCTTAGGCAAGGTGCTAAGGTTCTCCATGACTAAGGTGCTTGAGGGGGTAAGGTGTTCCACAAAGTCAATGCATATCCCTACACAAGGAGGGGTGAGCCCTCATTGTAGGGGCTAGAGAGAGAACACACACACCCTCACACAAGTGGTTTTCGATTTTGGGAGGGTCTTCAATAATTGGTTCACTTGGTGGCTCTCCTTTGTAGGGCTTAAGTAGTCTCACATGAAAATCATTGTGTATGAGCCAATGGGCAACTTGAGTTGATAAGCCATCTCATTGATTGGCTTTAAAATTTGAAAAGGACCATAGTAACTTTTTGCTAGTTTAGTTGATGGCCCATAGGATTTTTGCCCATCGTTTGCCTCAATTGAGCTTTGAGAAACTTAAGCAAGACCCAATAATTTTCTTTAACCGTTAAGTCCCTTTTGTGCTTGTCAGAAGAAGCTTTTTTCCTTTGTTGAGAGATGGATATAGCCTGCTTACTGTTTTGAGCATGGGATTCATACATAACTTTCTCCACGAAGGGAGTGGGTAACACATAGCCTATTGCCATGGAGAAGATAACCATCCTACAAGATGAATGATTCTTCTTTCTTCCCCAAAGCAAGGGCGGACATTATGTCTTTAAAATCAAGGTCAGTAGCATACTCATCTACCATAGAAGATAGATCATTGTCAATTGCTATAGACACCAAGTTAACTTTTGGTCATCGTGAAAGTGCATCGGCCACTTGATTGTGCTTATCAACAATGTGAGCAATATGAAAATAAAATTGCAAAATAAAATTTGCCCACCTCATTTGTTTGTCGGAAAGCTTGATTTGCGTCATGAGGTACTTGACACTTTGGTGGTATGTTTGTAAAATAAATGGAGTCCCCAATAGATAGTGCTTCCATGTGTCTAGGACATGTAGAGAAACTAAAATGTCTTTCTCATAAATACCCAAGACCCGTTCATCCGTATTGAGCCTTCAGCTCTCATATGCTATGGCATGCCCTTCTTGAAGCAAGACTGCTCATGGCATGCCCTTCTTGAAGCAAGACTGCTCCAAGGCAATCATCACAAGAATCACATTGGATCTCAAATGGCTTTGAGAGATCCAGAAGCATAAGGACTGGTTGGGCGGTAAGCTTCTCTTTGAGCTTGTCAAAAGCATTTTTCTCCTTAGCAGTCCATGAGTACTTAACATTCTTCTTTGTTAAGTCATGTAATGGTCCCGCTATTTGAGAGAATTTTGCTATGAAGCATCTAAAGTATGCACACATACCAATAAAGATTCTTAGCTCATGTAGATTCCTTAGATCAGGCCATGCTTTTATTACCTCTAACTTTGATGGATCCATACGGATACCATCTTGAGAGATAATATAACCTAAGTATTGAATCTCTTGAAGGAAAAATTCGCTTTTCTTTTGATTGATAAAAAGCTTGTTCTCCCCCAATGCTTGAAAAATCACTTGGAGATGTTGCTTGTGTTCCTCCAAGGACTTGGAGTAGATGATGATATCATCAAAGAACACTCCAGTGAATTTGTGATAGGGTCTAAATATTTTCTCTATTAAAGGATTGAACGTGGATGGTGCATCTATCAAGCCAAAAGGCATGACTAGATATTCATAAAGTCCAAACATTGTACGAAACATTGTCTTTAGGATATCTTCATTCACTATCCTTATTTGATGGTAGCCACTTTTATGGTCAATGCTACTAAAGTAGGTAGATCCTTGTAGCTTATCAAATAGATCTTCTACCCGAGGTATGGGAAATCTGTTTTTGATAGTGATATGGTTTAGTGCTCGATAGTCCACACATATGTGGTATGTACCATCTTTTTTTTGCACTAAAAGGATTGGAGAACAAAAGCGAGGGGAGATAGGCCTCACCATCCCTTTGTCTACCAATTCTTGTACTTGCCTCATGATCTCCTCTTGTTGAGCTTGGGAAACTCAATAAGGAGGCTTGTTAGGTGGTGAGTTTCCTAGTAGGAGCTCAATTAGATGGTTCATCATCCCCTCGTTTTGGAGGTAAGTCCTTAGGGATATCATTGATGAACACATCTTGGAATCCTTTTAGAAAATTAGACAACTCTAATTCTTCTTGATTTCTACCATTTACATTTGATGAAACATTAGGACCTTTTAGGGATTCTTTAGCAAAAACTTCTTGATTCCTACCATTTACATTTGATGAAACATTAGGACCTTTTAGGGATTCTTTAACAAAAATCATGTACGCAAAAACTGAGCTCTTCATTGATTTATCAAAAGCACGAGGATTTGCAAGTGGTATAGTACAGCCAGACTCACTAGCATCTATATATACATGCTCTTTTCCCTATAGGTGAAGTAGATTCTCCTTTCAGGGAATTCATGTTGGCAGCCATGCGGTTGAACCATGGTGCCCCTAGGATAGCATCCTCATGTTGGAGAGCAGAGATGAAAAAGTCTTCTTTGCCGACATAGCTTTGGACAGTAAACCTCAACTTCCCAATCAAGGGAGTAACAGAGGATTGTTGTCCCTTGAAAGATGTATCATCAGTTACAGTATCTCCCATCCCAAAATCTTGAATGCCCAACTTGGTGGCCAACCCCATTTATATGAAGTTGTGAGTAGATCTAGGATCAAACAAGATGAAGGCATCATGCTCCCTTACCTTTTCCCAAGCATAGGAGAGAGGTGATCCTTTGCAATGAGCAACCTCTTTTGGAGCTTCAATAGAGGAAGCTCTAGCAGTCTCATTGTGGGTATTTCTCTTGGGGCAAGAACGGTAGCGATGTCCTTGCTCCTCACACTTGAAATGTTTGTGGTCCTTGCGAAAAGATTCAAGCTCTTCAAGAGAGAGTTTATTTTTACTTTTGTAAACTCCCTTCTCCTTGGACCGATCATTGTTGTTGTTGTTGTTGGATTTGCCTTGGGAAGAGTTTTGGGCATTGGTTTTCCCCTTTGCACACTTTTATCATTGCTTTCCATGGGCTTGACATTCCCTCTAGCCGCTTGTTAGAAATTGATGCACAAAGCAACCATAATGTGGTGGATTACTTCGGTGATAGAACCAGGCCATTGGGAGTTGACGTACTCGACCATCTCTTCAGGTAATCCCACACATAATTGTTGCTTTTGCTCAGCAAAGTATATCTTTTAAAATATAGTAGCCTTGCGATGTAGATCCCAAAACTTTTCCACATATTTGTGGATAGACTCGTGGGAGAGAAGCTTCAAACTCTACCATTCGGTAAGCACTTTGTCCTTTGTATCGCTTGCAAGGAATCCATAATGGAAACTCGTAGAGTTCTCCATGTCTTTGGGTATTCACTATTCCCACGAAGGCTAGCCCACCATTGACGAGCCGATTTTTGGAAGTGCATAGCTACATGGTGTAGCTTGGAGAACTCCATGATGCCCTCATCTCCAAAGGCCGCATCAAATTTCTGGATGAAGGCCAATACTTTGTCGGTAGCACCAAAGGTGACATCATAGCTGAGAAAAGAGATACTCTTTCCTCCCTCTTTGAACTTCCTTAGCTTTTGAGACCTTCGCCATGCAAGGTAAAATTTGCGTTATCCTCCCCTCTTGTATTCTCTAACAGAAAAGACATAGCTTTCATTGGAAGAGGAGGAAGGTGAAGAAGAAGGAGAAGAGGGTGACCTCTTTCTTGCCCTTTTCTTCCTTTGTTTCCTCTCTTCCTGTCAGGACACCGGCAAGTCTGGACTAGACAAGGGTAGGGCCGGGCTAGGCGGTGTGGAATGGGGAGTCCAACTAGGGCAAAGGGCCAGGGGCTTGCCTATATAATGGGTGGTTGGGTGGTGGAATCTCAGGCTCTAGCTTCCCTTGCCTTACATTGGTATCAGAGCATAGGTGGCCTAGGAGGTCTCTCTTCCACTCTCTCTCTAGGCGTTCTCACTTTTGGATCCTAAAAGGAGGGCTTCAAGGTGTGAACCGTGCCTTTTTTAGAGTTTTTTCCAAAATAGCAGTCTTTTCTTTCTAATTTGGGTAGAGTTTCTCGATTTGGACGTCTCTGCATGGTGCACAAAATTGCACAAGCTTGGGCTTGGGAGGACGGCCATGGCTTCAATGGTTGGATTCCAAGAGATCTTGGTCTAATTGATGTTGTGCAAGGCACACACACCTCCCCATCCTTCCACGAACTCCTATCACGCTGTCTGCTCAGAAATCATAATTTTTTGGGTCTCTTTTTCACATTGCATGGCCAAATACTTCAGTTTTTTGAGCCTTTGCCCTTCTTGGTGTTCTTTCCCACAAGCACGGCTAGTCACAAGCAAGAACCTCCTTGATCGGTGCAAGCATCAAGCCATGTCGGCTTCTCCTTGAGCTTGACGGCTCACGATTCCGCTCAGTCCTTGCGGAATTTTTAGATTTCTGAATTTTTACACTTGTGACGGTTTCACTTGGCGTTTATGCAACATAATCGTTCGACAATTAGGGAAGCTTTCAATTATCAAGCCTCTTCAAAGCGATGGACGATTCAACCGTCTCAGCTACAAGATTTCCATCCTCTTGTGAGCTAGTGGCGATTTTTCGGGGTTCGCTTTCTATGCCGATTGTGCAAGTTGTTTCTTCTTCGGGGTCAAGTGCTACGACGCACAAGTGGAGTTAGCAAGGCTCCTATACTTTGCGAGTGCTCTGAATATCAGGTATTTTTTCTGAGTACTTCTTTCACCGCACTGTGTAGCCATTGATTCGGATATCAATATGACATTTGATTTTGAGCAAAGTACTCCTCATCCTACCAGTGATGGCCCGCAGCCGCGGATCCTCTCAAGGAGAGTACCTGTGATGCTACGGCAGGAGAAGATACTTACAAATTACTCGATATTCAAGAATTTTGTGCACTTCAGACACGCATGACAGTCATGGATGCAAATTTTAAAGCTTTAAATGAAAATGTTACTAAACTATCCACATTAGTAATTCAATTAATGCATCAGTAGTCTAAAAGTCCTGTTGACACCCACATGCATGTTGGAATTAGGGTTGCAGAGAAACACACACAGCTTGGAGAAGACGAAGGAAGCTCAAGGCACACAATAGAGAGTGTGTTACTTAGTGTGCAATGGAAAGATAGATAGCCCTAGAGTGATGGGCGTATATACAATGCACGGGGGAAAAAACCTCCTAAAGAGGGAAAAAATGCCCCGGCAGTCCTAGTGTGTTCACACACATCACTACCACATGTATATGGTAACAAATCCCCCCTGGAGTGATGCGGTGAACGAGAGCTGGCACATGAGTAAAGGGAAGTGCCATGCCCTGAGGACAGGATCAGTCCACAAAGGGGAGTAAGCCCAAAGCTTTGCGGAAAGCTTCAAGCTTCTCACGAGACAATGCCTTTGTGAAAAGATCTGCAAGGTTGTCCTGTGTTGGCACATAAGCCAAGCTGATCTCTCCTGCTGAGAGCCTCTCCCTGACATAGTGGTAATGCACCTCAATGTGCTTTGTGCGAGCATGAAAAACTGGGTTCCTCGCAACTGCCAATGCGCTCTGACTGTCAGTGTAGATAGTGTTGGCAGTGTCCTGTCCAACACCCAAGTCAGCCATAAGGCGTCTGAGCCATACACACTCAACCGTAGCTGTGAAGACTGCCCTGTACTCAGCCTCACAACTCGAAGTGGCCACAGTAGGTTGCTTCTTGCTCAACCATGATATACATGAACTGCCAAGCATGAAACAAAAACCACTTGTGGACACTCGCGTGTCAAAACAACCAGCCCAATCTGAGTCCGAAAAAGCATGTAAGTCTGGCGGCAATGATCCCCCCTTGGGATAAAACAAGCCAAGATGTAAAGTGCCACTAAGGTAGCGGAAAATCCTCTTGACAGCCTGCCAATGCTTAGACCCTGGGCTATGCATAAATCTGCTGACCTGTGAGACTGCAAACTGAATATCTGGCCTCGTGTTGCATACATAAATGAGGCAGCCAACAGCAGTTTGGTAAAGAGTGACATCAGCAGGATCGCCAGCATCATGTAGACTCAACTTCAAACCTGTTTCCATGGGAGTGGCAATAGGTTTGCAATCCTCAAGTCCAAACTTACATAGCAATGTCTCTATGTAACTTTTCTGACACAAGGCAATACCACCATCACACTGCTTAAACTGTATACCCAAGTAATGATGCAACAGCCCCAAATCTTTCATCTTGAAAGTAGCATTCAAATCAGCCTTAAATTCAGCAATATGTCTCTCATTTGGTCCAGTGATCAGCAAATCATCAACATAAAGAACCACAATGAGAAATACATCATCCTCACGCTTTACATACAATGTGCTTTCTGTTGGACTGTTACGAAAGCCTCGTTTAACCAAATGAGTGTCAGCTTTCTCATACCAAGCACGAGGAGATTGCTTCAACCCATACAAAGCCTTCTTACATTTGCACACTTTGTCCTCTTGTCCTTTTATGACAAAACCGCGAGGCTGCGTTACATAAACTTCCTCAAATATGTCACCATTCAAGAAAGCAGTAACAATGTCTGATTGATGTACATCCCAACCAAAATGAGCTGCCAATGCACATAGAAAACGCACAGTAGTCATACGACAAGTGGGAGCAAAAGTCTCTTCATAATCTATGCCTTTTTGTTGTGCATAACCCTTTGCAACAAGTCGAGCCTTATGGCGATCGATCTCACCATCCGGCTTGCGTTTCAACTTGTAAACCCACTTCGTACCAATGGCCTTTTTGCCAGGAGGCAAATCACATAAAGTCCATGTGTCATTCTCTATAAGTGCATCATATTCTGATTTCATGGCAGCAATCCAATTTTCTGAATTCTGTGCTTCATCAAAAGACAGAGGCTCCTCAACATCATGTAAACTAGACACAGCCAAAGCATAACAATCTGATGCATAAGATGCATGGCGAGAGCCTGAACGAGTACGACTAGATAAAGGTGCATCCAATTTACTGTCACGCAAAGTGTGCACCAGCCATTTTGGCATACCTCTAGCCTGCTCATTTTCAGCCCTTTCCTCATCAAGTACATCATGTACATCTGCATCAGTAATAGGCTGTTCTAAAACATTTTCAGAAACCCCCATAGGCTGTACATTTTCCTCATTGGAACTTACATTCGTATTTCCACCACTGAAAAGAGGCAACAAAGTGTCATAAATGTCCTGTGAGCTTACATTACTGTCTCTAGTACATGACAGCAAGGGTTGAACAGAATCTTCCACAAACACTACATCCCGTGAAACCAAAATACGTTTTGTTTGCGGATGATACAACCTGTAACCTTTGCTTTCAGCACTATAACCAACAAAAATACATTTGACAGCCTTATCATCCAATTTTCTGCGCTGCACTTGTGGCACCAAAGCATATGCCAAACAGCCAAAAACACGCATGTGCTCAATAGAAGGTTTTCTATCATGCCATGCTTCATATGGAGTAATAGACTGCAAAGCTTTCGTAGGACACCTGTTAAGTACATAAGTGGCACACATGATGGCCTCAAGCCAAAAAGAATGCGGCAAAGCTTGACTTTTGACCATACATCGTGCCATTTCCGTTAGTGACCTGTTTTTCCTCTCAGCAACACCATTTTGCTGAGGTGTATAAGGCACTGTACATTGGTGTTTTATCCCACGACTAGCCAGAAATGCATTAAATTCATGAGACATATACTCCCCCCCTCGATCGGAACGGAGGGTGCCCATAGTACATTTTGAGACATTTTCAGCCATAGCCAAAAATTGTTTGAAGCACATAAAAACTTCGGACTTCGCTTTAAGCGGAAATACCCACGCATGCCTGGAGTAATCATCAATGAAAGTCACGAAGTACAGGTAATTGCCCAAGGACGGAGTTTGCATGGGCCCACAAACGTCACTATGCACAAGCTGCAACCTGCATGTGGCCCTAACTGAACCATCCTTTGGAAACTTAGAACGCTGCATTTTACCCAGAATACAGCCTTCACAAACATGTTTGATAGGTGCTTCAAGAGGCGGCAAAGAAGCAACCATATCAGATTTCTGCAAACGCAGCAAACTGGCAAAATTCAGATGACCAAAACGTGCATGCCAAAGTTTTGCATCTGAAATAGCCCTTGAATCTGCAACAGCATTTGCAAAATTTTGTCCACACTTGTCATACAAAGTGAGCTTATACAGCCCACGGCACAAAAGCCCAGATGCAACAATTTCATCACCAAAACTGAGATCATGAACTGTACATCTGTCATCCACAAATTTGACTACAAGTCCAAGTCTAGCAAGTGCGGATACAGACAAGAGATTCTTCTTGATCCCAGGTACATAAAGTGCATCAACAAGTGTGAAGGAACTGCCATTAGCAGCAGTGAGCACAATCTTTCCAACTCCCTGAACTGGATAAGAGGCGTTGTTGGCACAAGTGACTGAATTCCCATGAGGGACAGACTCGAGAGAGGTAAACAATTCACGATGTGAGGTAATGTGCTTTGTAGCACCACTGTCGAAATACCACACATGTGAATCTGCAGCAACTGACAAGCATGCATCATGGACAGCAGGATTGTAAGTGCACTCTGCGCTAAAAGCCCATTCTGCATCAACATCAGCATCACAATCTCCTTTCACAGAAGACTCAACAATGGCTGCATTTGTAGTGGAACCAGCATTTGCAGTGGAACCACCCTCTTTCTTCTTAGCCTCTTTGGCCTTCAACTTAGGACACGACTTGATCAAGTGATCATTGGCTTTACAATAATGGCAACGCATCTTCTTTTTGCCCTTATCACCAGAATTGCCAGAGGAAGTGCTGCCAGCAGAAGCATTAGGAACAGAATTTTTGCCACTCGCAGCAGAACCATAGGAAGTGGCTGCATTACTGTTACCACCCTTTCTTTGAGAAGCAAGAAAAGCCTGTTCAACTGCACGCTGCCTAGTCCTGTTTTTTCTAGAAAGTGACTCTTGCAACAGCAATGTGCATAATGCATCAAACTTGACAACTTCAGGATTTCCTTGGGTCATCAGTCTCCAAGTACTAGCAAAAGTCTGGTAGGAATCTGGTAAGGCATCAAGAATAGTCTGCACAAGGGAACTGTCAGAAATGACTTCACCTGCAGAAATGAGTTGCTCATTGATATCCTTGACACTAGCAAGGAAAGTGTCCATATCATCTTCCTCATGCATAATCTTCGACTCTAGCTCTTTACGCAGCAAAGCAATTTTAGCCTCATTGCGGCTTGCATAAAGACTTGCTAGAATATCCCAAGCCTGTTTTGCAGATTTTGCTGAACGGATGTGAGGAATAATGGTGCGCTTCACAGACAACGCAATCAATGCATGAGCCTGCGCATCCTTAACATCCCAACGAGCTTGTTCTGCTGTAGGCAAAACAACTCTAACAGCTGCAATCCTTACAGCAAGACCTGCAACATCCTCAACATCGCCTACATCTTCAGAACCAGGACGTACATCAATGCCCTGCACAATGTTCCAGACACCTTTTGACACAAGAACATGTTGCATCATATAAGCCCACATAGGGTAGTTGTCCCCATCCAACCTGTCCTCAGCAGCAAACATCTTGAACACATCTGTGTTGTTGTTGTCAGCCATGGTAAATGCTGCACCTGATGTGAAAACTGCCCGAAAATAGGAGAAATGGAGCGGGAACAACTTGTGCTATATAGCACAAACCGTAGAAGACTATAAGGCACCTGTTATGCAGAAAACGGCACTGACAGAAAATCTGCACAAAATGACGAAATAGCCTGTGCAGTACTGCCTGTAGTGGAAACGGAGGCCGAAATGAGCCCAAATCAAAATATTTGTCGACCTGCGAACGCTTGCCAAAGCTCACTGAAATCGGAGAAAGTGAGCAGGCGTGTGCTGGAGCAGCTGGCGACTAAGCCCGGGAGGACGTGACCTGCTCTGATACCAATTGTTGGAATTAGGGTTGCAGAGAAACACACACAGCTTGGAGAAGACGAAGGAAGCTCAAGGCACACAATAGAGAGTGTGTTACTTAGTGTGCAATGGAAAGATAGATAGCCCTAGAGTGATGGGCGTATATACAATGCACGGGGGAAAAAACCTCCTAAAGAGGGAAAAAATGCCCCGGCAGTCCTAGTGTGTTCACACACATCACTACCACATGTATATGGTAACAATGCATGAGCACGTTGCCACACAAGGGCAGGGCATTTCTAATCTAGGGTAAGGCCCAACTGCTGATATGTTGCATACTCTCACTGCCAAAGAGGTGGATGAATTGTTAAAGAACACTAAACCACCAATTTTTAAGGGAGAAGACCGAGACCGCAATAAGGATGCAGTGAATATCTTTCTCGGCAAGTGGGATGGAATTCACGCCTTAGGGCATAGTCCGGATGCAGGCAGAGCTCTGCAAATGAGCTTAACTCTGGAAGGCAAGGCCTACAAATGGTGGATGTCTCTCAAGGAGAAGAACATCATACCACAGAGTTGGGCATCTTTTGAAGAATGTTTAGCAAGGAATTTTTTGCCTATAAACGAGGCAGATCGAAATTGGACGGCTTGGGACACATGTTCCATGCGCCAATACCCATCACTCCTTGAATATATCTCTCACTATCAGGATGTTATCCTCAATTTGGAAGTCTTGGATACCTTTCAACAAGTACGAGGATTCATACGAGGTCTGACACCCAAGCTTAAGAAGGATGTCAAGACCCAAGACCCTAAAACACTTGAGGAAGCCATAGTGAAAGCACATATTCATGATGATCCTAATGAGAAGAAAACACATAATAGTCACGTGTCTGCTAGTATACATGGTAATACACACACTCAGTATGGGCACAATAAAAGAAAATTTCTAGTTGCTAATTCAAATGCATCTAAAAAACCCAAGGGGTCCAGGGTCCTCTCTCTCCTCAGGATTTTGATAAAGCCAAGAAAGAAAAGTTATGTTTTCAATGTTTAGGAAGAGGTCATGGCAAAAAGGATTGTCCCAACGGGAAATCTGCTGCTCAGGGAAAGGAGAAAGCAGGGCACACGGTGCAACTGCTGCCTCTTGAGTCTTCCTCAAGATTCTCTACAGTGGAAGTAACACACACTTAGGTGGTGCATGAATGCTGTCTCACAGCTTCCATGTGGCAACCAACCATTGGACCACATGAGTTAGTACGTATGCATGGATATCTGCAAGGGCACAAGGTGTGCATCTTGGTAGATGACGGTGCTACTCACAATTTCATCAATTACGGATTGGTGAAAAATCTCAAACTGCCTCAAACTCCGAGTACCCACCGCCACAAGGTAGCAATGATGAATGGACATGATATTGAAATATGGGATACTCAATGCCGAGCTGCTCCATTGGAAGTACAAGGGTACTCTACTTGTTTGGATTTTCAGGTTATGAACATGGAAAGGGCTGATGTGGTTCTTGGTAGGGAGTGGTTTCATTGCCTAGGACCATCACTGAAGCGTAGCTATGAGCACAACAGCTTGATGTTTGAATCCCATGGCGCACATGTGTTGTTGTTAGGAGAAAAAGATATACCTTCATCACCACTGATTTGTACCGCTGAGCTTATGCAGCTCGTTTCTGATAATGAAAGAGATCAGGTTTACTTGTGTTACTCACTATCTCATTTTCTTTCTAACACTGAGCCTGTTGAACATTCCTCAACGCCGCATGCTTCTCTCTCCTCTATTCCACCAATTGCTAATTCTAAACAAGCAAACGTTGCTAGTCAATTACAAAAATTATTAAAGGAATTTCAAGATGTATTTCCTAATGATTTGCCATCATGATTACCGCCGACATGATCAGTACAACATAGCATTGATGTGGCTGCAAGCTGTAAACCACCTTACCGTATGAGTTATTCAGAGGCTGATGAGGTGGAACGTCAGCTTGCTGACTACCTTAGCAGAAGGTTTATACAACCCAGTTCTTCACCATGGGCTTCGCCTATCCTTTTAGTGAAGAAAAAGGATGGCAATATGCGCATGTGCGTAGACTACCGGGGCTTAAATGCGGGTACAGTTAAGAACAAATACCCATTGCCAAGAGTCGATAAGTTGTTTGATAAGCTCACTCATGCTCGCATTTTTACAAAAATCGACTTGCGGTCAGGATATCACCAAGTCCGTATTCAACTTGCCAATATACCTAAAACTGCATTCCGAACACGGTTTGGACACTACAAGTTTTTGGTAATGCCCTTTGGGTTAACCAATGCACCCGCAACATTCATGACACTTATGGATAGTGTCTTGAAGCCATATTTGGGCAAATTTGTCATTGTTTTCCTCGATGACATCCTAGTTTATAGTGCTTCTAAAGAAGAACACTTACAACATCTCAGGCAGGTATTTGAGTTGTTACGCACAAACAAGTTATATGCCAAGGAATCTAAATGTGATTTTCTCAAAGATGAAATTCATTATTTAGGGCATGTTATTTCAACTAAAGGCCTATACATGGATCAATTTAACGTGGATACCATCAGGAAATGGCCTCCTCCTAAAAATTTAGAAGAATTACAGATATTTCTAGGATTTGTAGGTTTTTACCGAAGGTTCATTAAAAACTATGCTCAAATTGATGTTCCTATGACGGATCAACTAAAAGGCAAAGGTAAAGCTTTTCAGTGGGATCCGCTCAACAGCACAATTTCGATATGCTCAAGGATGCATTAGCTACAGCCCCTATACTTGCTATTGTAGATCCTTTGAAACCATTCGTTTTGGAAACGGATGCCAGTGATCGTGCTATTGGAGCAGTTCTGTTACAAGACGGACAGCCGATTGCATTTGAAAGTAAGAAGCTTGATGTAGCTCAACAGAACTATTATGCTTACGAACGCGAACTCTATGCAATAGTGTCTGCCTTAAAAACATGGCGGCATTATTTGTATGGTGCTCAGTTCGAGATTGTGTTTGACCATGAAAGCATCAAATGGTTTACACAACAAACGGATTTAAAGGGTCAAAAAGCCATGTGGGCCAAGATCCTTCAGGAATATGACACCAAGCTAAGGTATCGCAAAGGCCGATACAGTGTAGTGGCAGACGCTCTAAGTCGAATGCCAAAGATCAATTCGCACTTGTTCATGGAACTTCGTAGTGAATTTTTAGATTCTCTCAAGGGAAAATATGAGCATGATGAAGCATATTCCAAAGTGTGGAGCCATGTTCAAAAGAGGGATCCTTCTCACTCCAATGACGGTAGTGTACAGTTAACCTTCACACCTAGTTCTCCTTTATCAAGTGATGAACTACAGCGATGGAAGAATTTTACCATCGACAATGGGTACCTACTCCACATAGGGAGAGTTTGTGTACCGACGGACACAGACATTCGGCGCCAAATTCTTTCTAAATGTCATGATAGTCCAAGTGCAGGGCACCCGAGGATTAGAAAAACTTATGCTCTCGTACGACGACAGTTTTACTGGCCAGGTCTACATGGCTTTGTTCAAGCTTATGTCTTGCACTGCCAAAAATGTCAAGTTAACAAGGCAGAGCGCCTGAAAACAGGAGGACTCTTACATCCTTTGGAGATTCCCAATGGAAAATGGGAAAGTATCTCTATGGATTTTATTGTAGGTTTACCAACCACTATACGAGGTCATGACTCAGTATGGGTGGTCGTAGACAGGTTGACTAAACTATGTAGGTTTATTCCAACCAAATCAATGGTTAAGACACCATAACTAGCCAAGTTATTTGTGGACAATCTTTACAAATTGTATGGTTTGCCAAGTAACATTGTTAGTGACCATGATCCCAAGTTTAACAGCCACTTTTGGAGAGTTGTATTTAAACGATTGGGTACACAACTAAACCTCAGTACAGCTGATCATCCAGAAACGGATGGTTAAATGGAACGGGTTAACCAGGTGCTCGAGGATATGCTAAGAGTATACGTCAGCAAAAAACAGTCAGACTAGGAAGAATACTTACCTATCCTCAAGTGCTAAGCATATCACAACAGGTTTTAGTCCTTTCATGCTCATGTACGGGCTTCAACCTAGGTCACCAGTTACGGTGGGGTTGGCAACCGAAAAACTCTAACAGGTTAAGGATTTTCTCCAAGACCACATGGATATTCTGAAACTTGCTCGTCAGAATGTCCGGCAAGCACAGGATCGGTATAAGAAGTACGCTGATGAGAAACGTCGGCAAGTTACCTTCGAAGAAGAGGAGGAAGTATTTTTATGTGTGCCTAAACATTCAAAAAGTCTGAAAATTGGGCCGACGCCTAAATTATCTCCCCAATATTGTGGGCCTTTCAAAATACTCAAGCGAGTAGGTGATCGTGCCTAAAAATTATTACTACCTTCACATTCTCGCATTCATCCGGTGTTTCATGTAAGCTGTTTACGTAAACGGTTACATGGGGACGACAATGTCATTGACCAACAGGTTTTCGTTGATTTCATTGAACCTCCTACCCTACCACATGAACCTGAACGTGTTCTTGATTATCATGAGTTGCATACACGTCATCACATACGTCAACAAGCCTTAATCAAGTGGAAAGACCGACTTGAAGAAGGTGCCACTTGGAAAAACAGTAGTAATCTTAAGAAGAAGTTTCCCACTTTTTTTTTCGAGGACAAAAACTCTTCTTAAGGGGGGAGTAATGTCAGGACACCGGCAACGCCGGACTAGACAAGGGTAGGGCAGGGCTAGGCGGTGTGGAACGGGGAGTCCAACTAGGGCAAAGGGCCAGGGGCTTGCCTATATAATGGGTGGTTGGGTGGTGGACTCTCAAGCTCTAGCTTCCCTTGTCTTACACTTCCCTTTTGGAGTGACAAGGAGAAGGACTATACATTGACTGTTTCCTCTTGGGAGGAGTTGGCAACCGTCTAGACCGCCATCTTTCTAGAGCCACATCTTCAGAGGAACTTAGGGATTCCTTACTTTCTTGTTCTTTGGATCCTCCTCTCGTATCAGAAAGAGACTTGTTTTGGGGGTCTCATCAAGAGGCCTCCTAATCTCTCTCTCCTCTTGCAGAGGAAGGGAAATCCCATACGCACGAAGTTGTTGAGTAACTTCAACTTGCAAAGTAGGGTTGCCCATAGCTTTTTACAACCTAGTAACAAGATAATTGACGAACATAGGGGCATCATCATTAGCAACTTATGTGCAAAATCAAAGCTATCAATGTTCATTCTACTCTCTTGGTTATTGTCAGCCATGCTAATTAAACTCATATATAGATTACTTTGTGCTTTGGTACCCTCAATAACCTTAGTCGCTACTCTTCTTTACCTTTGAAAATCAGTCCTCAAGCAGACATACCCATGGTTTAGAAACTACTGATTGCATGACTAGTAGAGAGGGTCTAACATTTCTCGATTGATTATGGTTCCTGTTCAGCTTGCTCATAGCTCAATAATGGTTAAGCCAAAGGTAAGCCCCGAGAGCCTCCATTATTAAGACTATAGTTCCCAATGGTGTACCTTGAAATAAGTCCTTCTCAACCAAGATAATCGATCCTTGTCCCACTTACCCTATTGCAATAAACATGCCCAACCTTTCATGGACAACATAAGGACCTCTTTTCTTACAAGAAAAGAGAAACCAATAGCTCTGATACCGATGTAATGGAAATGGCCTATAAACTTTGAGAATAGCATAATTAGGAGAATTAAAGAGAGTATTTTTGTGAGGCTACTTTGAGAACAAAGAGGGTGAACTTATTTAATGGTAGCAACTTAACCATAATACTTAATTTACTTGGCATGAACAATACTTTTGCAAGAGAGAGAGTTTAGAGAACTTGACAACATTTGAGGACCGGATTTATGTGGAGCCAGTCCCCCCTCCAATAGGCTTTTGTATTATAGATTCTCCCATCAAGAGAGACTTGGTACAATACAATCTTTGTGTTCCTTGTGACCTAGGTGATGTAATGAAGATGGAAAGCTTCATGCATCACGAGCATAACATAGACTTTGTAAAAAAAATTAACCATCTCCAACCTCAGTCCCAATGCCTCAAACACCTTCAATGAGGGTAGGGAAGAGGAAGAAAAAACATTCATAGGAGAAAGGAATAGTTCCTTACTTATCATCACTCATCTTGCTAGCATACATAATAGAATAGTAATGAAGATGGAGAAGATGGCAAGCTTAAGCATTGAAGCATGGCTCTTGGTTGAATTTGCATTCCATAGCCAAGAGTGTTGGTGTAGGCTCTCAACTTCTCTACTGGCTTGGAGAAGGAGATGGAGCTCTGGCACTTTGCACTTCACACAAATATGTGTGTGGGTGTGTGTGTGTGTGTGTGTGTGTGTGTGTGTGTGTGTGTGTGTGAGTGAGAGAGAGAGAGAGAGAGAGAGAGAGAGAGAGTGTTTGTGTGAGGGAGAGTATTCCCCCCAAGCTAGCCCCCTCCTTGATTTGGTCAACCCTTCTTCTAGCACTATCTTGCACATGATTGGACCTCCTCAAGCTTGGCCAATCACAGACTTAGTGCATATCAAGCAGCAAGGTTAGCCTTGGGACAAGTGTCCCAAAGAGAGGACTTGATAAATGTATAGACAATTAATTAAATTAACTAAATTATCATTGGACACCTTGGGAGGACAACCAATAGGCTTTACGCACACCATGAGGGCAACATGAAGAGGAGCTTGACTAGTGTCCTATTTGATTTCTTTGTACCAAGCTTGCCTTGTGTGAGGGGTGTGTGTGTTCTCTCACTAGCCCCTACAATGAGGGCTTGCCCCCCCTTGTGTAGGGATATGCATTGACTTTTTGGAACAACTTACCCCCTCAAGCACTTTAGTCATGGAGCACCTTAACACCTTAGTCATTAAGCATCTCAAGCACCTTACCCACAAAACATGACAAGCACCTCAATCTTGGGCCGGGTTCCCACCTCAAGCTCAACCCTAGCTTGCCTAAGGTCAAAGGACTTTCAACACTAACCTTTGAAGGTCTTTAATGAATCTAACCCTAACGTCTTTAAGCTCCATTAGCTAGCCTTACTCTTTGACATATCATCTCTCATTTGGACCCCTTTACCATTGGCATTGTGTTGAGATAGATCTATAAGCACATGTCTATATTCTAACCCTTGTTCTCGATTATTCTCCCACATTAAATGATCAGTTTAATATGAGAAAATCATTTGGGCTGGTTAGATATTAGATTTTATGACAAGAGGGCTATAAGTAAAACAAAGGACTTGTGGAAAATTTGGAAGAGCCTCTTCTATGCAGAGATCAAAATTTCATGCAAAATTGAGCAAAAAAGATGCATAAACCAACAAAGAGTGATGACTAGGCATAAGATGGCATATAATATTGCTCAACACAATAGTCAAAAGTTTGTCAAGTTGATCAAATCACCTATACCCGTCAATACATGTCCTATGGAAAGTCTATGAAATGGGGATCTCCAACAATATAATCCGCCTTACAGTGGGTTCCTTGGCCAAAGATGCTCACATATCTACTATGTTAAGAGCATCTACAACTATCCATGTGCACCTAAATCTTCATTTGAGAGCTCTCTTTGAGAATCCATCAATGACTATGCACATATGAAATACAACAGAGACCATACATCATGGCCAAACACATATGGCAATCCAAAAACAAAATTTCTCTCAAAAAATCATGAGACTGCTGCACAAATGACATTCTGCAGTGAGGGATTACGACCAGAAGAAGATGGGTGGGATGCGGTGTTGGCCACATTCTTATGAGTGCAAGCTTTGCATCCTATTTGAAATCCAAGTCTGTTCCTTCAAACACACCATGACAAGATTTTTCTTCGAAGATGAGAACTGCACAATGCCAAGATTCTACAAGCTAGGATTAATTGGGTCTCCTTCTACCAATTCTGTTGATATTCCTCAACCTAACCATGCATCCCACTGCTTGTATGTGTGCACTAGATCTATAAAACTGAAATTTAGAGGCAAAAGGTGCTAATGAGGATGATGACAAGGGGCTCTCTATCAACATTGAACATCCTCATCATTGTGTTGTGTCCCATCGCGCTCAGTTATGGCTTCTTCTTCTTTGATATTGTGACCTTTACCTTTACCACAAGACCAAGACAAATCTTGGCCCTCTTGCAGTGTTTCTAGCTTTAGAGAAGGCACATTCAGAATAGAAAGGCCTCTTGAATATCTGTGCTTGCCTATGGCATCAAAATCTAGGGCACCTTTCTTCTTCTCCTCTATCAGCATCAAAATTTTCTAAGGAGGAGAAGGAAGAGGAAGCTAGGGAATCCAGTACACTCCATGGCCCTACCATCCTTGGTATGCACAAAGAGAGAGAGAGAGAGAGAGAGAGAGAGAGAGAGAGAGAGAGAGATCTTATTATCATCCTTGGAGGTCAAATATGACCTATGGGACTAAAGTTTTATGTGATGTAGTATGTATGTGGTTGATGAGTGATTCTCGATGCTCCAAAATTGCGGTGATGAGAGTCGCAATGGAGAGCCCACATTGTGGTTGAGAAATGAAATTGTGTAGGTCTAAGTCATGGCTAAAAATGTGAGGGAAGAAAGTTTGGATGTGACCAAAAGCTGAGCACTCAAGTAGTGTGTGGTATTCATTATCTCAAACTTGAGTGGGAGCTAAGCCGAATGGTTGCGATAGTGTGTATCACTGACAAGGAGATAGGATCAAGTATGTAAGGGTGAGTACGATTTCCTCTTTCAGTGAAGAACCTGTTGTGTAGTTGGGGGCAATATGGGTGGTGTTATATATGAAGCGCGACCTACCAGATTCCTCCCAAGCTATAATACATTGGCGTTGTAGAAAAGCTTCATTCACTTGGGATTCTATTGAGGCATTATGTAGCAAGTGTAACGTGTCTCATCTCCCAAACCCTTCTTTATGTCTTGCATCCATCTCGTGCTCAAGATCTTTCTTTTCTCCACAACCCTTTCCATGCCCATAACCTCAAATTGGAAGAGATCCCAATTGAAGAAGTAGGAGCATATATGGTGTTTTGTCTTAACTTGGAGAAAGTTTGTAAGAAAACACTTTTGGACATTCTCAAACTATTTTCAAGTAGATTTGGAGATGCTCCCACCCCACACTTCAACTCCATAAAGAAGAACCAATATCACCAATGTGTCAAAAAAGTGCTTTTTGAGAACCCAACACTTGATGTTTCTCGCATTACACATGTTCTCAAATGCATAGTATGCTCTCTTTCCAGCTTTCGAATGACATATATCACATTCATGCCATTGTGATTGGCAAGAACCTCAAGGCCAAGGTACTTAAAGCTCTCAACAACTCCAAGTGTCTCATTGTTATGCACAATGCATGGCTTCTCCTTATGGTTTATTTTCACTACTTTTTGCATGGTTCCGGTAGCAAATGAGTGCGTGTGTTGAAAAAGTAGAGGAGTTACCTATTGTGAGGGAAGTTAGCTTGACATGGTGATTTGTACCCATCCATGCACAACGCATGCAATCAAATGGTGGTTGGGGTGCTCTATAGTTGCAAACTATTGATGGTAGTAACCAAGAGCTAGGAGTGGTTGTGGTTGGAGTACGGTTGCAATAGTGCGTGATGCGATGAGCCCTATGTTGGGTGAGGTGCTCATTTCACATGCAAGGGGATGATAGAGAGAGTGTGAGAGATAGGGCCAGTGCATGCAAGGTGTGGTTGGAGTATGGTTGCAATAGTGTGTGATGCAATGAGCCCTATGTTGTGGTTGGAGTATGTTTGCAGTAGTGCGTGATGCAATGAGAACTATTTTGTGTGAGGTGCTCATGTCACATGCAAGGGAATGATAGTGAGAGTGTGAGAGAGAGGGCCACTGCATGCAGGTTGGGGTAACGAGTTCAGGGCCATTCAAATTGGTGCCTAGGCAGTTCTTAGAACCTCTACATGGGCAAGGGGCAAGTAGGTGGTTGAAAGGCAAAGGGTGGCATCTGCTACATGGGGAGGGCAACGAAGGTCAATACAATCATAAAATGTTGAGGGTTTCTCCTTTGAGAGTGTGCATGGTGGCAGGGGCGGTTACAGTGAGAGAGAACGAGACAGTTGGAGTGGGTAGGTGTTGGAGTGTCATATAAAACAAAGGCAAAGATAAATCCAGCTTGCATAGAGGTGGAAATTTGTGTGTACTTGTGTGTGTGTGTGTGTGCGCGCGCATTTTTGTGGCTACTAGAAATAAGCAGATCAAGAAGGAATGAGACAATAAAATTTAATGAAACTTATAAATTTTGAATAATTGCACTTATCTTGTTACGTAAATGCAAAGATCTATGTTGCCAGAAATCAAATTGTGCACATCGCTTAGATACCGAGTATAGGATTTTGGTGATTGCTTGTTATCAAGAGTGTAGCCAACTCACTGAGATACTAGTGCAATAGCCAGGAGCACAGAGGCCTGCAAAATACATAAAACAGCTTGCTACGTGCAATAAATTAATAATACTACATATCTTGTGAATTGCAAGAGCACATAATCTAAGCTACACACAATCCGATAGAGACAGACAATGATAGACAATAAAAAGCACGTGCAAGTGCACCTCCAAGAGCGGAGTGCTACACTAGCATGGTGAGAGAGCAGAGATGAGTGAGGAGAAGAAAGACACAGGCATCGGGTGCAATCTCCCTATACAAGAGTAACCATTTTTCTCTTGCACATATTTATCTATAGATTTCTTGAATGCTCAAAATGATTACAAACTGTCCGCCCAAACATATAGTGACCAAGCTCATAAAGAGCACTTTGATAATAAAATATTCATAAATGTTCTATCCTTTTGCATACTCCATTGACTACTTATGCTTTTGACACCTGTCAACTGTAATAAATAAATATATTTCTATTTTCATGTGTGTGTGTGTGTGTGTGTGTGTGTGTGTGTGTAGAAAGAGAGAGAGAGGGATAGAGAGAGAGGGAGATGCTTGAGTTGAAGATATGTCAGATTGATCTTGAGGCATTTTGCTCTTGTTCCAGTATCAAAAATACGACATTCAAAATATCTATGCTCCCTTGTGTCCCCCCACTCTCTCTCTCTCTCTCTCTCTCTCTCTCTCTCTCTCTCTCTCTCTCTCTCTATCCCCCCCCCCCCCCATATACCATACATTTCAAGGGAGTTGTAGGAAGTTCACTTGTATGATTGTACTTCAATGTCTAAGAGATATTGTGATCACTATGGAAAGTTACTTTTACACGTGTGCAACAGCACGGGTATGCTCATTGCCAATGGTGTATCTTTATAGAGTGGAACCAATGGCTTTACATGTAGAAAACACAATGGAGATATTGTGATTAACTATATGATACTCTCTAAATCCATGATGAATTGCATAAAGAGCTTTACACTTGGCCAATGGACCCCAGAATCAGACCATCAAATGTTATGTATTGACGTTAGATGTGGAGAAACAACTAAGCATGATAATCTCAGCCAAAGGAAAGGGAAGTTATCTCTTTACCATTGGAAACTAAATGAGAAGATTTCAAGAAAGTGATTTGTTCTTGTGCAAAAGAATGATTTTCCATAAAGCATGTACATGGTATCAACAAAGATAGATCACGCAAAAGGTAGTTTGATAAAGAATGTCGAGATGCTTGAAAGTCCCTGATAAAGCTAGATGTAACTATGGACAAAGAAAACTATCAAATTCATTTGCATACATACAACGCATTGATTCAAAAGACAAGAAGAACATGGGAAGTCAAGCATCATTCTTTTTTAATTCCAAGAAAAGGCACATGCATGTGGAAGATTTTGGTGAAACTTGAGTGTAAGCGGGTTGAGAGTTTTGGTAGCTTGAGTCTAATGGACAGATACACACATTGTAGGCAACTATATGAGCAACCAAATTCTAGAAAGATTCCATTTTATGGTTCACTCCCATGTATGCCCTCTTTTTTTACTACTAAGGATGTGTGTAGCAGGCTCAAAAGGTTGGCCACTCGCAAAGTGGAAGATCTTCAAGGGATCAAGCAAAAAATGATCAAGTGGACGGGAGATGTTACACATGATTTTATGTGTGACATGTTGAAAATTTCACTTCAACATGGTATGCCTTGTGATTGGGCACTAATCAGGTAAATCCTTTGCATAAAGGAGGGAATTTAAAGAATGTAAATAACTACCATACTATAATGATTGGGTCTCTTATGGAAAAGTTGTTTGGGCGTATAATGGAGATAAAATTGAGTGATTGGGCTGAAAAGAAAGGCAAGCATAGAAAAGGAAATGTGTGTTGTGTTTTTGTCAATTCCATAGCACCATTGACCATCTTGTTACTCTTTGTGTTCTCATGTGGGAAAGTTGGTTGAAAGTCAAGCGACTGTAAGGTTGCTTTGTGGACTTCAAGAAAGCCTTTGATATGATTCCACGTAACAATTTGTGGAGAAGGATGGAAGAATTACAAGTGCCAAGTGAGTTTATGCTTTTGGTTTTTTGAATCTATGAGAAGGTGATTTTTCAATTGCGCATGGTAAGAGGAGTTTCTAAAATTTTTGCAACAAGAACTATTGTGATTAAACAAGGATGTCTATTGTCACCAACTTTGTTCGGTCTATGCATCAATCAATTGGAACAAATTCTACCTCACTTTGTGAAATAAGAAACCCTACAAGGGTGGAGCTAGTGTGTAGATTGCATAAGGCATTGTATGGCCTAAACCAAGGCTCAGAGTATACCCAAAATTTGAATGATGATTCACTTTTCATCTTGATACTTTATGTTGATGATATACTCATTGTCGAGATGTCTAAAATGAGATTGCTATCTTGAAAAATTCACTTAGCACACAGTTTGCTATGCTAAATTTGGGAGATGCAAGTCACTTTCTTGGTATGCCTATCAAAAAAAATAGAAAACATGGAATAAAAACCAAGAAAAAACAAGATGATCCCATTGGCTACCCTGCAGAGCTACAATGGGGCTTAGCTGGGAGAGCTGGAAATTGGCTTACAATAGCTTTAGGAAAGTTTCATATTAGCCTATTGTCACTCAAATTCAATACTTCAAGAGAGAAAAACTTTGCAAGAGAGGGCGGGATTCTTCCCACAAAAGAAATTTTTGATACCTAGATTAAGCATATGATCACACAAGTTATAAGTAACAGGTTCAATTAGGCCAGATGGGCCAACATGGCATTGACAAATACTCACTACACTTTTTACACTAACATAAGGAACATGAACAAGATAGCTAGTAGAAACCAAAATAAATAACCTTTTTGTATATATTTATATTGTATTCCCTAATATGTTGACTACCAAAAAAGATCTAACCACCAAGATTGTCCATTTTCTATGAGCTCCATATCTCTAGATTCTTGTTTTAGTGCATTCAATAACATTAGGAAGAGAATGGATTCTAGAAGGGCCTCTTTATTTGGCAGTTTAAGGGAGTGAAACCTTTAATATTAATAAAGAAATCAAATGACAACTTTTGAATTCAAACAAGTAAAACAACTAGTTTATTTGAATTCAAATTTCCCCCCCAAAATGAAATTTGAAATCTAGCGGGCAAAAGTATATCATGTAGCATATCTATGGAGAGAGCTCGACGTGTAGATTCTAGATCTATAATTTCCGTTCAACTCATAGATCATATGTAGGAGTTATGGAAGGCCAAAAATCATAGTTTTGTCCTCTCTCTTTTTGGGGGGAAAAGTGCATCCTTTGACTACTCTTACATCTCTCTTATACACCCACCATTCTTGCACACATGGCATGTGCCTATTCATCCAAATGTTAATCACCTCCATAATCTCATGGAAAATAAAGAGGCTCTCCTAGACCCCATCCTCTTCCTAATGAATTGATTATACCTTGTGTTGCATGTAACCCACTCTCGCTAGATCCATCATCCCCATCTTTGCCTTTTTCTAGTGACTGTATACTAAATACTCTACATACCTTGCTATAAAAAGAGAGAATTTAGAGTTAGTTCATCTAAGAGATACTAAGAATATGCTGCCACGTTCTTGCCAATATTAATTGAATCTCATATTGGTTTTTTTGTTTGCTCATATCTATAGTCTTTGGCAATAGTTTCTCTAATTTAACAGATTTGGAATGAATAAGGTCTCTAATGAAAGGTACTGTTTACAAAACTGACAAGAGCTTGTCAGTTTTAAATTATTATCTGTCAAAGACCAGAGGGAGCCTGAACCATAACTCTTCGCCCAATCACTACCCTTTATATAGACACCCCCAAGTAGTTCAGATTGACCCCTCGCCTTTGGCACTTGGCCTAACATTACTCCCCCCTTGGAGAAGCATTTTTGTCCTCGAAACAAAAGTGGAAAATCTCTTTTTAAGAACACTAATGTTTTCCCAAGTGGCGCCTTCTTTAGGTCTATCTTTCCACTTCACGAATGCTTGTTGATGTACATGATGATGCGTACATAGATCATGATTGTCAAGAATACAGTCAAGTTCATGCAACTGGGTTAGAGCCTCAATCAAATCAACCAAAATCTCTTGGTCAATAACATTGTTATCCTTATGTAAGCACTTACATAAACAACTTACATGAAATACTGATGAATGCAAGAGTGCACATGTAATGAAAGTTTGTAGGCCATATCACCAACTCCTTGAGTATCTTAAAAGGCCCATAGTATCTTAGAGATAATTTAGGTGTTGATCCAGTACTTTTTATATCGATCCTATGCTTGTCGCAAATTTTGATGAGCCAGTCTCAGCGTGTCCATGTAGTCTTGCAAGGATTCCTTGACCTGTTGAAGCTTCTCCTTTGCCAAACCCACCATAACAATTGACATGAAGACCATACATAAGCATCAAAGTACTTAACCCGTCCTCACATGCTTAGCTCTATTGCAAGAAAACTCGAGAATAGGGAGATAATCTTCCCAATCTAATTGCTTTTTGCTAACATATGCTTGTAGCATATACTCTAGCACTTGGTTAACACGTTCAATCTGACCATCCATTTTAGGATGATCTACAGTACTGACGTTGAGGTGTGCTCCCAATCATTTAAACACAACCCTCCAAAAAAATGACTATTAAACTTGGGAACATGATCACTCACAGTTTAACTTGGGAACCCATACATCTGTACAAATTAGTGACAAATAACTTAGCTAACTCTAGATTTTTAATTGTGGATTTGATTGGAATAAACAGTCAACTGTTTGATGACCACCCATATCGAGTCATGACCTTGTACAACCATTGGTAAACCCACAATGCAATCCATAGAGATACTTTCCCATTTACCATTAAAAAATTTCCAATGGATGCAATAGACCTCCTGTTTTCAGACGCTCTATTTTATTTACTTAACATTTTTGGCAATGCAAGTCATAGTCTTGAACATAGCCATGTAAACCTAGCCGCGTAAACCTAGCAAGTAAAACTATCATTGTGCAAGTGCATAAGTTTTCTCTCATGCTTGGGTGCCCTGCACTAGGACTGCCTTGACATTCATAAAGAATTTGTGCCAAATGTTCGCATTCGTCGGTACACAAAATCTCTCCTTGTGGAGTAGTTATCCATCATCTATGGAAAAATTATTTCATATGTGTAGCTCATCACTCAAAAGAGGAGAACTAGGTATGGAGGTTAAATCCACACTATCAACATTGGAGTGGGAAGGATCCCTCATTTTCACAAGGCTCTACACTTTGGAGTATGCATCGTCATGCTCATATTTTCCTTGAGAGATTCCAAAAACTCACTTTGAGGTCTAGTGAAAAGAAAAGATTTGATCTCCGGCATACGACTAAGAGAATCAGACACTACATTGTATTGTCCTTTACAATACCAAAACTTTGCATCATAATCTTGAAGAATCTCAGCCCACTTGGCCTTTCGACCCTTCAAATATATTTGCTGTGTAAACCATTTTATTATTTCATCGTCAAATACAATCTCAAACTGAGCTCCATACAAATAATGCCGCCATGCCTTCAAAGCAGAAACTATTGTTTAGAGTTCTCTTTTGCAAGAAAAATAATGTTGCTATGTAGAATCAAGCTTCTTGCTTTTAAATGCAATTCCTTCTTGTAGAAGGACTGCTCCAATAGCACGATTACTAGAATTCGTTTTTAATAAAAATTGTTTCAAAGCATCCACAATAGCTAAAATATGGGTTATAGCTAATGCATCCTTCAGAGCATCAAAATTTCTGTTGAGCTTCTCCTCACTAAAAGGTTTTTCCGTTGGATTTCAGTTCTTGTCCGTCATTGGAACAACGATATGAGCATAGTTTTTAACGAAACTTCGATAAAAACATGCAAATCCTAAGAAAATCTATAACTCTTACACATTTTTGGGAAAAGGCCACCTTCTAGTAGCATCCACTTTGTATTTATCCATATGTAGCCCGAAATTTGAAATAACATGCCCTAAGTAGTAAATTTCCTCCTTGAGAAAATCACTTTGATTCTTTGGCATATGACTTATTTTCTCATAATAATTCAAACACCTGCTTTAGATGTTGTAAGTGCTCTTCCTCAGAGGCACTGTCCACTAGAATTTCATTGAGAAAATTGATAAAAACCTTGCCTAAATATGGTTTCAAGACACTGTCCATAAGCATCATGAAAGTTGCAGGCACATTGGTCAACCCAAAAGGCATAACCAAAAACTCATAGTGTCCAAACCTTGTCAAAATGCAGTTTTGAGTATATCAATAAGCCTAATGTGCAAGTCGATCTTCATAAAGATATGAGCATGGGTGAGCTTATCAAATAACTCATTCACTCTTAGCAAAACGGATACTTTTCCTTAACTGTAACATTCAATCCACGATAATCCATGCACATGCACATAGTACTGCCTTATTTCTTCACCAAAAGATGGCAGAGGCCCATGGTGAAGAACTGGGTTGTATAAACCCTCTGATGAGATAATCAGCAAGCTAAGGTTTCACATCAATAGCCTTATAATGACTCATTCTATAGGGTGGTTTACTTATGGGTTTACTACTTGCAACCACGTCTATGCCATATTGCACACCATGTGCTAGTGATAATCCTGGTGGAGAATCATATGGGAATACATCTTTGTATTCCATTAATAAATCCTTTTAACTTATTAGCAGCACTTGCTTGTTTTGAAGAGAGAGAAGTAGCCATAGTTGGATAAGAAGAGAGAGAAGCATGTGACACTAAGGAATTGTCATTCAAAACATTATCAACATTTGACAAAAAATGGCACAATGAGTAATACAAAAAGTATTCTTCTATTTCCTCTTGAGAAGAGAGATTCATAAGCTCGGCTGTACAAATAAGTGGCGAGGAAGTGAAGGAGTACGAGTGGAAGTGCGACGCGAGAGAGAGTGCGAGAAGAAGAGCACGATGATATGGTGAACTCGCTCTACTATATTGTGTAGAGCATAGTGAGTTCTTATTAGGTTTTTACAAAAGAATATGTGTACATACCTGGCGGCCCGCCCACTTACCTGGGCGACCACATTGGGCTTTATACCCCAACAACCTCCCACTTAAAGTCCAATGTGGTACTTTAAGTGTGAGAGAAGCTACTATACAAGCTAATATACAAGAGATGTAGAGAAGTGATGTACTACCCTACACCTAACTGCTTGCGAAAATGCGCAAAGCTCTCTGAGGGAAGTCCTTTTGTAAGTAGATCAGCAAGATTTTCTGTGGTGTGAACTTTGACAAGCTGAAGTTGCTTATCCTCAAGCATTTCCGTGATGAAATGATACTTCACATCCACATGCTTTGTCTTTGAGTGATAAACTGGATTGCGAGCCAATTGTATAGCACTTTGACTATCACAATATAACACAGGTATCTCTTCTTTGATTCCCAAATCTGTTACTAGTCGATTAAGCCAAATTGATTCTTTGCATGCCTCTGATGCTGCAACATATTCAGCCTCTGTAGTAGACTGAGTAACACAATCTTGTAATCTAGAACGCCATGATACTGCTCCACCAGCCAATGTAAAGACATACCCTAACGTAGACCTTCGGTTGTCTAAGTCACCTGCATAATCTGAGTCTGTAAAACCCTTTACACTTAGCTCCTGACTCCCATAGCATATACGCATACTCTTTGTAGCTTTCAGGTATCTCAATATTCCTTTCACTGCCTCCCAATGTTTCTTGCCTGGGTTTGACATGTATCGACTTACTACTCCCACTGCAAATGCAATGTCTGGGCGAGTAGCAATCATTGCATACATCAAAATACCCAGGACAATCTTGTTTGCTAAGTTTCACATATGGTGGCAATGGAACACTCAGTGCCTTTCCCTTCTCCATATTGAAACGTTGCAAAACCTTGTCAATATACTCTGTTTGAGATAACCAAATCAACTTCTTTGATCTGTCTCTCTCAATGCGCATACCAAGTATATGACTTGCCTCACCCATGTCTTTCATGTCAAACGATTTTTCCATCTTTGACTTCAAAGCTGAAATTTCTTCCAAGTGCTTGCCAGCAATCAACATGTCATCCACATACAAAATAAGGATCAGCCAACTACCATCCTTAGCCTTCTTTGTATATAGACAGTGATCGAACTCACTACGTTTGTAGCCTTGAGAAAGCATAAACTTGTGGAATTTATGGTACCATGCCCTCGGTGATTGTTTTAAGCCATAAAGACTCTTTAACAGCTGGCATAACCAATCTTCCTTGCCTTTCTCAACAAACCCTTCTGGCTGCTGCATGTAAATTTCTACATCTAAATCACCATGCAAGAACGCTGTCTTGACATCCATTTGGTGCAACACCAAATCTAATATGGCAACCAATGCAAGAAAGCATCTCAATGTAGTCATCTTGACCACCGGAGAGAAGACTTCATCAAAGTCAATGCCTTGCTCTTGCTTAAAGCCCTTGGCAACAAGCCTTGCTTTGTACTTTGGCTGACTATCATGAGCGGTGATCTTATACCTGTAAACCCATTTACAAGGTAGAGCCTTTTTGCCCTGTGGTAATTTAACTAGCTTCCATGTCTTGTTGTTATGCAGAGCTGTCATCTCTGACTGCATGGCCAATTGCCAATTCCCGGAGTCCTTCATTTGCACTGCTTCCTTGTAACATGAAGGCTCATTGCAATCAGTCAACATGACATAGTTCATAGATGGAACAAACCTATCAGGAGGTCGCGTGACACGTCCAGATCTACGCACAATAGGTGGCTCAGGCTCAGCCACAACCTGTGGTTCCACTCTATCCTGTCCTTGCTCCTCTTGAGCCCTGAAATTTTGTCTTGCACGTGCAAATCCATATTCTTGGAAGACAACTCTTCTAATCTCCTCAACCCTCTCTGGTTTAGAATGATATTTGGATTCATTAAAGTGAACATCATTGCTGCGGACAACCTTTCTGGATTCGGGATCCCAAAGTCTGTACCCCATCTCACCAGAATTACCATAGCCTAGAAAGATGCACTTTCTACTCTTTGGCTCAAGTTTGTTCCTAAATTCCTTTGGAACGTGAGTATAGGCCTCACAACCAAAGACTCTGAGATGCTTGTATGAGGGCATTTTGCCTGACCATACCATCTCTGGCACTGAATCCTTCTGCAAAACCTTGCTAGGAGATCTATTTACAAGATGAACAGCTGTTGATACAGCTTCAGCCCAAAACCCATTTGGCAGCTGTGCATTAGACAACATACTTTTGACCTTCTCTTGTATGGTCCTATATATCCTCTCAGCAACACCATTTTGAGGAGGATTGTAAGGAGCAGTAAGTTCACGTTTTATACCTTTTGACTCACAAAAGTCCTGAAAGGCCTTTGAAACATACTCTCCACCATTGTCAGTGCGTAAGCATTTAAGCTTCTTGCCACTCTGATTCTCCACAAGTGTAGCAAACGTTTTGAAAACACTAAACGCTTCATCCTTGTGCTTGAGAAAGTAAACCCATACTTTCCTCAAGTAATCATCTATAAATGTCATAAAGTAAGAAGCTCCCCCTAGAGATAGGTTAGGCATAGGTCCACACAAATCACTATGAACAAGTGCCAACTGTGTATCTCTTCTACTGCTTCTATGCTTATGTGGCTGTTGTGTTTGCTTACCATACAGACAATGTTCACAGAATTCAAAATCATTAAATGAAAAGCCAGGCAAATAACCAGAATGAGACAAGATTTCCATTCCCTTCTTGGACATATGTCCTAACCGGCTATGCCACAAAGAAACGTTCGGCTGCTCGGTTACATTGATTACATTTTTAGAGACATTTGATACATAAATCATGTAATGTCCTTCAGAATTTACTCCATGTGCTACTGTCATAGAACCCTTGGATATCTTCCACATGTTCTGTCCAAAAGTGGTGACGTAGCCAGCATCATCAAGTAAACCTGTGGTGATCAAGCTCTTTGTAATTGCGGGAACATGTGTCACATTCTTCAGCGTGAAAGAAGAGCCATTCTGAAACTTCAATTGAACATCTCCAACACCTAAGATCTCACATGTCTGCCCATTGCCTAGCCGAACATGATCTTTAGTGGTCACATAAGAGGTAAACCACTCCTTGTTTGGAGACACATGAAGTGATGCCCCTGAGTCTATAATCCAGTCACTCAGTGCATTTCCATCAGATGCTGTAAGAAGAGCTGAGTCCATTGTATTCTTCAAGAAGTAGCTGTCTCCTGACACTAGACTGTCATCCTCTGCAACAGTGTTTGTCACATTTATTTCTTGAATCTTCACTGAGGACTTGTTCTTCTCACCATGGTCTTCAGCTTTCTCTTTGCCTTTTTCTGCTTTCCATTCTCTGCAGTCTCTTTTCATGTGACCCTTCTTGCCACAATGGTAGCATTCTATGTCACTCTTGCCTTTAGCACTGCGGGACTTGCTACGAGACTGATTCCTCTTTCCACCTTTGTACTTTTCTTTGGTCCTTCCCCTGACAACTAAGGCTGTTCCTTTGCCTTTGTCCATTGTCTTTCTATTGGTTTCTTCAGTAAGCAAACTTCCTTCTACACCTGCTATGTTCAAACCATATGGAGGTGCAGAATTACTCAAAGCTGTGCGAAAAGTGTCCCAACTTTTCGGCAATGTGATCAACAGGAACATAGCTCTAACAGGTTCATCAAACTTGACACCTTGAGATGACAACTGACTATAGATTGTGTTGAATTCATTCAGATGATTGGACATAGGTGTCCCTTCTTTCATCTTCAAGTCAACAAGCTTCTTAAGCCAGTATACCTGTGAAGCTGCACTCTGCTTCTCATAAAGATCACTCAGCTTTAACCATGCTTGATAAGCCGACATCTCGTCTGCTACATTGAAGTAAACGCTTTCTGCCAAAGTCAGCATAATGGTAGAAAGTGCCAATTCATCCATTTCGCTCCATTCATCTTCGTCCATATCTTCTGGTTTTATCCCCTTGAGCTTTATAGGTTTTATCTGCTTCTTTTGTACCAACACGTGCCAAATCTGCTGCTTCCACAATGGGAAATTGGTTCCATCCAGCTTCTTGATATTGTAAAGAGCAGTGTCCTGTGATCCAGCCATAGCTACGCTTCACAGTAGTTTACTTTCCTGGGAAAAATTCGGCAGAGTTTCCCCTGTAAACTAACCTCTGAACCAATATCAACCTGTCAAATGAACCAAGAAAGCTTCAGATTTTGCATAAATTTCGGCAAAGTCTCCTTTGTAAAATGGCTATGGTGTACTCAAAAACAGACCAAAAAACAGGTCAAAAAACACTGTCTCTCTGACACCGTAAGCTGTGGGTAAACCTGTCCTGCACATGTACTGTCTCTGAGTGTCCTGTCACTGTCCTGTAAGTATAGACTGGGACAATGCCTCAACGGCAGTAAAGCAAAGATGCAATCCCAACTGTCTAACTCACAGTCAATACATCCTAGCTGCCTATCTAAGGGTGCTCGAGGGATCGCTCCAAGACCTGTATCACCGAAAGGATCTCAACATTCGAGAATCCCCCAGCTCAATAAAACCTCACTCGACCCTCAACAAAGGTTGCAGTAAATCTGACAGTACATAGACTTCCCACAAAGTCATACATCCACAAATTTCCCACTATATGCTGTAACCGCTGCGGCGGTTGTTTGCTGCGTGACTCACAGCCAGCAAACCCTCAACAGACATACATCATCTCTGACAATACATCCCATGTGGAAGTACCTGCAATGTCAGGATGAAATCTGGAATATCAAGCAGCAAACACAAGCTACCTGATGAACTAGTGGATGTCGCCTGCAGTTTGTGTGTAGATGTGCCCGTGTCGTATGTGACACGCCTCCAAGAACTGTGAGCCGTCCTTCGATGTGTAGACAGCCACAAATCAACACTCTGGGAGTGTCGATATCCTCAGCACCTGCAGTCGTAGGCCGAAAACCCCAAATTTGCAGAGTCGGATCTGCACCCGCTAAGACCACGTAGTCGAAAATGGCCTGCGCAGAACTTTGTCGAAGCCGAACGGTAACCGAGATGACCTCAGAATGAAATTCTGAGCACACCAAGCCCTACGGGCTTGCCCACAAGATTTGGGGCCGTGTCTTTGCCTGTCGAATTTCACTCCAATCTGAGCTAGTGACTCTAGCCTCCTGCGGTGCTGCCCCGAGCCTCGATTTGAGCTCTGATACCAGTTGAAGGAGTACGAGCGGAAGTGCAACGCGAGAGAGAGTGCGAGAAGAAGAGCACGACGATATGGTGAACTCGCTCTACTATATTGTGTAGAGCATAGTGAGTTCTTATTAGGTTTTTACAAAAGAATATGTGTACATACCTGGCGGCCCGCCCACTTACCTGGGCGACCACATTGGGCTTTATACCCCAATAGGAAGGAACCTCCTTCTCCCCCTATAGTAGCACCTACATGCCATTGGATTTGAACATCAAACTATTGTGCTCATAACTACATTTTAATGATGATGCTAACTACATTTTTAATGATGATGCTAAACTATATAACCACTCTTGACTAAGGATCACATCTGCTCAATCCATATTCATGACTTGAAAATTCAAGGATGTGTGATATCCTTGAATCTCCAACGGTACATCTTTCACTTGAGTGTCCCACATCTCGATGTCATGGCTGCTAATCATTGCTACCTTGTAAAGGTGGGAACTCGGATTTTGGGGCAAACTGATCCGTTTCACTAACTTATAGTTAATGAAATTGTGCTAAGCACCATCATCTACCAAGATTTTCACCTTGTGACCTTGGATAAACCCATGCATATGCACCAACTCGTGTGGACCAAAGGTCAGCTACCACATTGAGATCGTGATACAGCACTTGTGCACCACTTTGATGTGTGCTACTTCCACATTGGAGAAATGGGAAGAGGACTCAAGAGGTAGTAGTGCACGTGGTGACCTTGGATAAACCCATGCATATGCACCAACTCGTGTGGACCAAAGGTCAGCTACCACATTGAGATCGTGATACAGCACTTGTGCACCACTTTGATGTGTGTTACTTCCACATTGGAGAAATGGGAGGAGGACTCAAGAGGTAGCAGTTGCACCACGTGCACTGCTTTCTCATTACCTTGGGTAGTAGATTTCCCCTTGGGACAATCCCTTTTTCGTGTCCACTCTCTAAACATGTAAAACGTAACTTTTCCTTCTTAGCCTTCTCAAATTCTTCACCAGACAGATGGCCCTAGTCCCCTTGGCTTCTTGGACGCATCACATGCAACTACTATAAATGTTTTCTTATTATGCCCATGTTGTGTGCATGCATTTACATGTGCATTGTAAGACATGTGAGTGTTATGCAACACTTTCTCATTGAAATCGCCATGTATGTGTGCTTGCATTATAGCCTCTTCAAGCATCTTGGGGCCCTGGGTTTTGACATGCTTATTAAGCTCTGGTGTCAACCCACGGATGAGCCCACACACTTGTTGAAAAGTATCTAAACGCTCCAGCTTGAGAATCACGTCATGATAGTGTGAGATATACTCCAATAGTGTCTTATGTTGGCATATAGAGCACTTGTTCCATGTAGACCAATTTTTTTCTGGTTCATTTGTGGACATAAATTCCTTTCTGAACAGATTCTTAAAGTTTGTGGTATGATTCCCTTCTCCTTGAGATACATCCACCATTTGTAGGCCTTGTATTCTAATATTAAACTCATTTGTGGTGCCTTGACTGCATCTAGAGTGCGTCTAAGATCGTGAATCCCATCCCGTTTGCTCATGAATATATCTTTGTTGCATTCCATTTTCTCTCCTCTAAAAATCAGTGGCTTGGTATTCTTTAATAAGTCATCCTCTTTTTGAGAGAGAAGGTGCAACCCCTCCAAATTGGAGCCTTGCTCTTGCAAACCAAGCTTGCTCCCACCTAGAAGGGGGTCATAGAAACCCGAGTCTGCTCATTAACTTGACCCTTTGTCGAGTGTTGCATGAATTGCACAAGCATATCAGACATCTTGGTGACATTCACATTCAACTTTGCAAAATTAAATTCTAAAACAATCATGCATGTTTGCAGTGCTCTAAACTCTTACATATTAAGCAATTTGTGGCTATCATCCGACCTCATATTTGTGGGTACCCTTCGTGAGAGCAGCCAACCGCAGAGCAACAATAGGTGGAATTGATGTAGGATTTTTAAAATCAAACATATGTTGTACGTCAATATCCAATCCATGGCATTTTGTGCTATGCTAACAAGAGAAAGATGTACCTTGGAGAGAAAATCACTTGCCGCGAATAGTTCAAAACCGGCTATGAAGCTAATTAGCCTTGCTGATTCAACATCCCCAAGTCATACACAATTATCGATGTCAATCATGAACTACAAAAATCCCCACCCGGGTGCGATCTTTGCAGATTTTTGAGAGCCTGTCGAAAAAGACCGTGTCTAATTCCGACATTGAGAAAGTGTCAACTCATAGATAGCAATAGGGTGCTGCCATTAGCGGCACCATAAACACTGGTTTAGATGGTTAAAAATCTCTATTTTGAATACTAAAGTAATATGGCCGTTTGAAATTGCTCGGATATCTCTGAATCCTTTTTGAGTTTGCAGCAATTAGAGAGCTACCCTTTGTCATAGCGTGTCTCAGTTACCTTCACTTGGAGGCTAGCCTAGTTTGTAGTTGAAGAGAGAAAGTGGGGTGGGGGGGATGGATGCGGGCCGTGGGCACCTTCCCTTACTATTTAGTTTTTTACTTCACCCTAAAGACTAACTTTGGGTGCCTCGTGGGAAAACGGCGAGCTCTGCGAGGCTATGGAAAAAATGGTCGATCACGTGTGTGTGCGCCCACACACACAGACACACAGAGTCGCAGTGTCCACCACATGTGGTGAGAGCATGAGATCATGAAACAGGCAATGATAGACAAGGACACAAAATAGTTTGATTAACATAAAAATCACAAAAAAAGGAAAATATTACATGAATTATTGTTTGAATAAAGCCGCTTGATTACTTCGGCATTGTTCACTTGGAGTTTTTGGTTTTTCAATCATATTGTCGTTTATCATCTTGATACTTTATGTTGATGATATGCTCATTTCCAAGAAGTCTAAAGACAATATTTCCATCTTGTAAAAGTCACTTAGCATACCGTTTTCTATGAAAGAATTGGGAGATGCAAGTCACTTTCTTGGTATGCATATCAAGAGGGATATCAAACATGGACTAATAACGATGTCTCAGGAAATGTATATCCACAAGGTCTTGCAGTGTTTTATTATATAAGGGAGAGAAGGCTACATTGAGTATCCCAATGCATATATATATATAAAACTTAGTAACAATGATGCTTTTAAGTGTGATGCTAAGAAAGTGAAAATGGCCAAGGTGCCATATTCTTTAGTAGTTGGTAGTCTTATGTACACTATTGTAGCCACATCACTTTTGCAGTGGGAGTGGTAAGCAAATTTGTGGAAAATACTGGTAGAAAGCAATGGAAAGCAGTGAAGCACATCTTAAGATATCTAAAAGGTATGACAGACAAGGGTTTATACTTTGGGAATACTATGTATCCATTGTGGGTCACATGGATGCAGATTATGCCGGTTGTTCCATGCGAATGTCCAAAATGCTATGTTGAAGATCAATGGAGTGGAAGTACCAAAGGACTAGACTAGTGGTCTAGAACCTTGGACATACTAAATTTCATTGGCTACGATTGGAGCCAAAAGAGATATGGGCAAGGATGAAGTTGGAATATTTGAACCGACAAAAGCTAACCAGGAAATTCTAGGATCACCTCAGTGCCCACAGTAAGAAACATGTCGCAACATCAACTATTGAGCAAACAATAGAATCTATTTCTGAAAAAGTTCCTTGAACGTCAACGGAAACATCAACTGTGTTTCCTGACACCACCCTAGAGACTACACTCAAATTGTGGAAGAGTCTCGACCTGGCAACTTCTCTTGAAAAACCTGTTGTCCTTACCTCTACTATCATTGAAACATCAATGGATAGGCTACGGGCACTCCGAAAGAACAAATTGGTGGGAAACATGGTGATTGATGCATTGTAAAAATTGCTAGTACCATATAGAGACCACCCGATGGATGTGTAGCCACAATCTAGACGGCGTGGAATATGATACTAAAGTCCATTGATCAGATAATGGAAGCACATACTTCCTTCAAGTAGACTGACATAAATTGTCTAGAGGCACAATTGGAAAGAGAACCCTGAAGCCTGAAATACAAAGGAAAGAACTCATTTCCATAAAAGAATATTTAATGAGTGAAGAATGTAGACAAGAACAAAACCAGAAGACAGTCAAGGCACTTCAAGAATAGATGGACTATCTAAAGACCCAAAACTCCACTGTGAGTGCAAATAAACAAGGACATAAATGCACATAGGGTGCAGTTAGACCAAAAAACTATTGCCCTTAGTAGTTTGAAAGAAGTTCATACCGTCTTAAAGCAATCTATATTGGAGAAATACTTCTATCAATCACTGGTAGATATATCTGATACTGATCGGAGCCTCACTTTGAATTTTGAAGACTTCTAGAACTTGGTGAATACCATTAAGGATTTGGAAGAGAAAACTTCAATGTACACTAGCACATTGGCCAAGCATGCCCTCATTGAACACCTAACTCACAATGTGGATGAAGATGAAGACGATGAAGACGATGAGCAGGATAAAGACAGGGGTATTAGAGAAGGGACTTCAGATAAGAAGGATGATGATGCGATGACCAACCCCCTCCACCTCCTCCAGCCTTGGGTTTGCAGCCACAAGGGTTAACTAGTCTAGCTATGCACAAGGAAGAGCTAAGGGTTCGATAGACCAATCGGCGGACCAAGGGAAAAATGAGGGTAACAAAACCCAAGAAGGTCAATGTTGAGGATCTTTTTGGATATGTACTTCCACAAGAATAGAGTGATGAATCACAAGAGAAAGCTCAAAAGATTGCATGAGAGCATAAGATTAAAGCCAGGTGCAGTGAAATGTTGTATGTGGGGCCCAAAGTGACAAAAGTACGTGCATTACGAGCTCTCATGAAATTACAAAGTGTGTATGGATGGTCAAATGCAAGTGTTTCTGCTTATTTGAGCTCTTATACTCATTGTTGCCCCTTGGAAACAATATGCCTACATCAAGGAGGGATGCCAAGAAAGTGTTATCTATGGTTTGGGCTTGATTACGAATGCATCCATGCATGCCCTAGCGACCATGCATTATTTCGTGAGGAGTTATAGAATGCAGTGAAGTGTCCAAAGTGTGGAACAAATTGATATAGATAGGACTTACATAGGTCAACTATCCCCTGTAAGATCTGGAGGTATTTTAAATTAATTTCAAGGATAAGACACATATTTAGATGCAAGGAGATTGTCGGAGCTTATGACATGGCATGCACATGGGAGATCGATGGATGGAAAACTCTGTGTGCCAGCCAACAATGCAACTTCAAAACATGTAAAGAAGAAATGGAAAGTGTTTGAAAGAGATCCGATTTGGTCTTGTCATAAATGGTGTGAATCCTTTTGGGTTGCCTTTCACAAAGTCGTCTATTTGGCCAATGGTTCTAGTTAATTATAATATTCCACCATGGCTGCCGATCAAGAAGGGCCCTCTAATCCTATCACTTGATTCTAGGGATTAGTAAAGTGAAGGACTTTGAAATATATACAACCATTGATTGCAGGGTCTAACATTTAAGTTTAGATTTTAAGGTTTACCATTTAAACTTTAGGGTTGAAGGTTTTGTTTGGTGTTTAGGGTTTATGGCTTTTGTTTGGTGTTTATGGTTTAAGATTTAACATTCAGGGTTTGGTGTTTAGAGTTTAGGGTTTGGTGTTCAAAACATGCTAAAGAGTTGTGCAGTAAGATATAATATGCTATATATACCGCTGCCTCCGTAGTACGAGTCAATAGCGATGGTTTAATTTTGGTTTAGTGTTTAGGGTTTGGCATTTAAAACATGCTAAAGAGTTTTGTAGTAAGATATAATATGATATATATCCCGTTGCCTCCATAGTGTGAGTTGATACCGATGGCATAGCCCTTGTGTGTGAGATTGAGAGATGAAGCAGTGTTGCTTACGTAGCGCATGGATTGGGATCCTAGCACTTTTGTGCGGACCTGCACTCACCATGAGTCCACGCGTGTCCTAATTGAGATCAAGATTTCCTGCTTTGCATTTCTTGGCCTAGCGGCACAAGTAGCTCTCAATCTTCCACCCCTTTGTACTCACTTCTTTGATGGTGGATGATGCCGACGAGCATTTTTCGACTGCTCAGTGCGCTCATTGTCTTTGTTTTGTGCTCATTTTTCCCTTAATCAACGTGCTGATTTCATCCTCACTAGGGACCTTTCTCGCAAATAAAAAAGTGCTCTTTTTCAACTTATTGGAAAAATAATCGCGTAGATTATAAAAGGCATTATTAAAAAAAAAACAGGGAAGAAAGAAAAAGCATGACAAAGAGGTTGCCGCATCTATAGTAGCTTCCCGATATGGAGAAAGATGATGGCCTTCTGATGGATTCGGATGCGATAGACTCTATTCAACCGGATTTGTCTTTGTATCTAAGGGAAGAAAATGCTCTCAATACACCTACTCATATGCAAGGTGCCACAATTTTTTTTTGAAGCGGGCCCCTTTTGGCAAGCACACAATGTTTGACAGGCCGCGTCATTTTCAACCCCTTTCTCAACACCGAACGCATGCAGGCTGCTAACTGACGACGCACATGTCGCCTTTGCATTTACCCTTGAATTGCCCTTTCAAGGGGATTCGCTCAAACAAAATTACCCTCTAATTTGTGGAAATTCCCAACATACCCCTCAAATTTCAAAAATTCCTAATATACCCTTGCACCATATTGGGATGGATTTGCCCTGATTTTTGCATATTATAATATTCATGACAAGGGGGAGTTATTTTTAAGTTTTCTAAACAAAACTCACTCACAAATAGAGGCATTTGTGTCTAAAAATGATGAACATTTTCATCTGAAGAGCCCACAACACCATATAAAATCCTAGTTCTATCATCTTCTATTGAGGGAGAACCAATATTCGTATGAAGAGTTGCAAAAAAAATTTGACTTTAGAGATGTTTACGGGGTTAATGAGGGGTTTTTTCGGAGGGGTGTATTGGGGAATTTTTTAAATTTGAGGACATACTCATTCTTCTTAAAAGAAAACCCATTACCCCCGGATATTCCTCCCCCTTCCCTCAACTACCCCTACGCGTTCGCATGCCCTCTCCTACCTAGCCTCAACTCTACGTACGCAGGCGCCCAACAGCGATGACTGTCGTCTGTGGATTCTCTGTAATTGCGAAGCTGAGTGCTTGAAGTGTAGTCGATGAGAAGAAGAAGAAGAGGATTTTAACGTCATAGGAAGCTAGAGAGAGAGAGAGAGAGAGAGAGAGAGAGAGAGAGAGAGAGAGAGAGAGAATTCACCCCAAGCCATGCGCATAGAGAGAGAAAGAGAGAGAGTGCGTTATATGTTGGACTGCACCTCAAATAACCTCTCATGCAAAAAGGAAGAGAGAGAGAGAGAGAGAGAGAGAGAGAACTCCACAGATGGTCGTTGGTATACAGCATGTGAGAGTGAGAGAGAGAGAGAGAGAGAGAGAGAGAGAGAGAGAACGCTTCAATCTTTGTTTCCGAGTCCCCTAGCAGCATCTTTAGATGATTCTCATTAATCTTTTATTTTTTTAAATGGGTACGACATACTGGGAATTTCCACAAGTCAGAGAGGTATTTTGGTAATTTTCCAAAAAGAAAAAAAAAACCATTGTCCCACCTACTACTGTTACGAGCTCAAGTGCATCTTTCCATTTGCATGTAGAAGAGCGAACCTTGGACTATCATCGTCATCATCACCATCATCAACCGCAATTCGTACTGGCTCTCACAAGGAAAACTCCACGTTTGATCTCATTCTCAGCGCTTGAGCTTCCTCTTTCTCCCTTCTGCTCCGAGGAAAAGCAAAGCTATGCCAGCGGCTATGGCGGTTTCCCACTCCACTTTTCAGCAATTTCATGGCTTGCGGGCTGCAGATCCTTCTGCTTCTCTTCCAGATTTTGGACTCAGTACGGCATCTCTAGGTCTCCCCCGAACACTTCCAGGTTCTCTCTCTCTCTCTCTCTCTCTCTCTCTCTCTCTCTCTCTCTCTCTCTCGGTGCATGAGTTCTAGCAACAAGCTATTGTGCAGTCATGTCAAGAAGTTTCTTGCGTGTTTACTTGAAGTCCATTTCCCGTTACTTTTGTGCCCCTTGTGTTGGATGCTTCTGCTTAGTTTAAGAAACATAACGTCCTGAGCTCTATGGTACTCGATCTGTTTCACATTATGTGGGCAATGCCTGGTGCTGCATGCATGCATGTCTTACAACTCGATCGAGGTTTGAATGGGGTTTCTGTGCATTAAATATCACGTCAATACTGTTAAGGTACTGCTCCACCATAATTTAATGAATGTGATGAAAGCTCATGATGACTGACATGCAATTGTAAGTAGAATGCTTAGGCTTCTTGGTTCCTCAACCTTGATCTACTATTGATTCTCCTTGCTAAGTGCAAGCCTGAGTGCATCAATGCAATGCAACCATAGTCACAAGGGATGCGTTGAGGACAGGGAAGGGGGACAGGCGGGGGACGAGGCTCAAATGGATTTTTAGTGTAAAAAAGAGGGCAGGACGGCAAGCGGGAACGGAAAAAAGGGGACGGGAAGCCCAAAAATGGGCGTCCCCTGTATCTATGAATGCAACTTATGCAACGATGGTAATGTTTGGATCCTGTGGTATCATACAAAAAAAACACTGCTGAGAAGGGGGGCATTAGGACTTTTGTTGCATTTATAACCTTCATTTTTCAATAGTAATGCTGCATGACAATCTGGTACAGCTCATGTGATTACTAAGCTCCACCAAGAAGCTATAAAACTAGCGATCTTGTGTTGAGTATTCCTTGTTTTTTTGCAGCTGGGAAGCTGATCACAAGAGCTTCCACTGCCAGTGTGCCCAAACGTGAGAAAGATCCCAAGAAAAGAGTGGTGATCACCGGAATGGGCTTAGTGTCTGTGTTTGGAAATGAACTGGATGTATACTACGAGAAGTTGCTAGAAGGTCAGAGTGGCATTGGCCCCATTGATCGGTTTGATGCATCCAAATTTCCAACAAAGTTTGCAGGACAAATTAGAAACTTTTCATCGGAGGGCTACATCGATGGAAAAAATGACCGTAGACTTGATGATTGTCTCCGTTATTGCATAGTCAGTGGGAAGAAAGCTTTGGAGAATGCTGGTCTTGGTTCTGATAATTTAGAGAAGGTATGTGATAATGTTGAACCTCTCATAGTTCTTCCCAGGTGCTTTTGTGTCTCTTTCAGTTGCATTACATAACAACATTACCTCAATGATCTAGCTAGAAATAAAGGCATTACTTGCCCCCCTTTTTTTTTTTGATTGCTGTCTTATTTTGGCGGAACTCTCAGCGTATCAGTAAATGAGTTTGGCATGGCAATGGAAATAAGCAGAAAATCAAAAGATCTGTCTCTCGTAAGCATTAAGGCACCGATGGGTTTATGGATTTTTCTACTGCTCTTGGTAAAATGTGATGATAGAATATGGATACGGGCAACTCCAAAATTAGAAATCAATGTAAAAAATTCTTTGTTGGAACGTCAATTATTGTTTGGGTGAATTGCAGGTAGATAAGCAGAGAATTGGTGTACTTGTAGGGTCAGGCATGGGTGGCCTATCAGTGTTTTCAGATGGAGTTCAGGCGCTGATTGAGAAGGGCTACAAGAGAATAACTCCTTTTTTTATACCCTATGCGATCACCAACATGGGGTCAGCTTTGTTGGCCATTGAGTTAGGACTGATGGGCCCAAACTACTCCATTTCGACAGCATGTGCAACTTCCAATTATTGTTTCTATGCAGCTGCAAATCATATTCGTAGAGGAGAGGCAGATATAATGGTTGCTGGTGGCACAGAAGCTGCAATCATTCCAGTGGGTCTAGGAGGCTTTATTGCATGCAGAGCTCTTTCTCAAAGGAACAGCGATCCAGTGACAGCATCTCGGCCATGGGATAAGGATCGGGATGGCTTTGTGATGGGGGAAGGTGCAGGTGTTTTGGTAAGTTTTGCTTAATTTGGTCATTGTTTTCAAGTTTTGTGGTGCAGCATAACAAACATTTGTATCCTTCCAAGAATGCGTGTGTATTTTGCGAAGGTAATGGAGAGCTTGGAGAATGCCATGAGGCGTGGAGCTCCAATTGTTGCTGAATACCTGGGAGGAGCTGTCACTTGTGATGCTTATCATATGACTGATCCAAGAGCTGATGGACTGGGGGTGTCCTCATGCATTGAGAGGGCTTTGGAGGATGCAGGGGTGTCAGCTGAGGAGGTTTTCCCTCTTTCACAATGCTCATAAAATAACAATACTTCTGCAAAACATGAAATATAAGTGCGTCTATTGATTCAGTGGTGTCTTAGGTGAACTACATTAATGCCCATGCAACGTCAACGTCTGTTGGGGACCTGGCTGAGGTCAATGCTTTAAAAAAAGTCTTTAAAGATCCGAAGCAAATAAAAATAAATTCCACAAAGGTGATGCTGAAGAATGTTTGCCTTAATGAATTTTCAACATTTTTTAGTTTCTGGTGACCTGTAAAGCGTTTCTTCACTTGCAGTCAATGATAGGACATTGCTTAGGTGCTGCTGGTGGACTTGAAGCCATTGCCACCATAAAAGCTGTGAACACTGGCTATATTCATCCAACAATCAATCAATTTGTATGTAATTTTATGTATCTTACGGACCCCATATGTAATGTGGAAGTGCTAGGCTTCAAAGGAGTTTTGTTCTCATTTTCTGATGGAGCCTTTTCTTTTGATTTAATTTTACAGAATCTAGAACCAGCGGTTGAATTCGACACCGTTGCAAATGTTAAGCAACAACATGAGGTCCATGTGGGTACGTTGAAATTCACTGCGCACGTTAAATATGATGAGCTTCTGTGAGTGTGGCTCAACTTGTGGGGTTGACATGTTGTCTTGGTTATTATTCCAGCCATTTCCAACTCCTTTGGCTTTGGGGGACACAATTCTGTGGTGATCTTTGCCCCCTTTGAAGAATAAAGCTGTTGAACCCTCTCAACATTGGGGTACAATTAGAACGAGGCTCTACTAACTTGGCCTCATCTCGTCAGAGAAATAGGCTCACAAGTAGAAGAGAAGAACGAAAGTTTTGGTGTTTTTTTGCTCTATTGTTTGGCAGGTTCAAGAGCAGTACTAGCTGCTTGCCATTTTTCATGAGCACTGTGTGCTTAGGAAGGTATCAATGATGCCACAATGTATTCATCATTCCTAGTGTAGATGTGTCAGACCGTTTGTGGTCAATCTCGTTGCGACGGCTATGAGTAAATTCATATAGGTGAATTGGAATGATTGTTGTCGAGGATGAAAAGGATCAAATGTATTGTGATGCGTGCACAAGTGGAGTGATGAGGTAAGCTTGCCTCTAAGGGTAAAAACCCCAATTGAAGTAGGCTTGAAAAGTAGGAGCCAATAGAAGGAAATATCCATTGCAAACCAACTCCAACCATGATCAGTAAAATTGAATTAATGAGGGTTTGGGGTGGAAAATGATAGCGCATGTCAAGATCTTCTTACTTTAAGGCTATATCCATCATGAATCCAAAATATGGCAATGGTAAATGAGATTTAATTGAATGATGTTTTTAAGTTTTGAGCCCATCCCAAGCTCCATAAAAAGAACTCAATTGAGGGCTCGCAGTCTTACTCATTGGTAGCTGTTGTAAATGGCATCTACAAAGGTGCACTTATCTACAGAGAATGTTAACACTGCCGGAGCTATCCTACGAGTCCTCAAAGATCTACCCTATGAGTCTTGAACTTGAGGCTTGTTACTTCAGAATTTCAACCACAAGTACACGCCACATAAATATATACAAATAAACATAAACCACAAGTACTAAACTGGAGAGGTTCTTGTATAGCTTGAAAGGATCTGTTTTTATTGTGACCAAAGTACATGAGTTGTCTTGGGAGCAATTGTGGATTAGTATTACATGGCAAGTTGTCATTGTGACGACTGCATTTTTCAAGGAACATGACCAAGAGTTATGAACACAATGAGCATGGAATTGACTATCTTGTCTTCCATCACTATCTTCATGGATTGTCACAGTAGTTGCAATAGATCCCTTGTTCCTTGCTTGCACAAAGAAAATTGAGATGCCATATCAATGAGATGTTCCTTGTTCCTCGCTTGCACAAAGAAAATTGTCAATGAGACTCCTTGCAAGATTGGAATGCTTGGATTTTGTACCTATATAGGAAACCATGTAGACCTTTTAAGAATAGTAATACAACTTTTTGTGGTGTTTACCCTTGAGCTTCTTCTTCTTCTCTATCTTTACGTGCATTCTTGCAACCCTATTTTTCAGCTCCTTCCCCACTTAACCCTCCCATTAGCTCATCCCCTCATTCACGTTTTGACTCCTTTCCCTCCCTCTTTGCCCGCTACCTCCGCTCTTGGAATCTTTCAATTCCCCCTTCTCATGGTCTCTTGTTCCTCTTCTCTCCCATCTTGCTCTTACCTTTCTTTAAAGCTTGCTTCCCTTCCCCCTCTGCAACAATTTTTTTAAAAACAGTTGTCTTAAATGTATGCTTCTCTTCCCTCTTGGGGAAAAAAATTCAACAAGAAAACACTAAGCTATTTTTGAAATCTTAGATATTATAGTTTTTGAAATAAGATAAATGTCATTTTGAGAAAGTAAGATTGAGTGGAGATGAAGGTTAAGATTATGGTAGAAAGGTGCATCATAGGACTTTATGGTTCCAAAGGTTGACACTACCTCCACAAGTGCTTAGGGAATTGTGTAGGGGTTCGTATGTAGATTTACGAACCCAAAACAACTACCCCGAATAGAGAAAGCACATGTCAAAAGACAACGAGCCGTGCAAGGAAGTGCACTTATAGCTAAGGAAGTGCCAAAAGATGAATGCCAATTTATAAGAGTGAAAACTTCCTAAGATCTCACAACAATTTTATGAAACTCAAAACGACAAAATACAACTCTTGGTGAGTGGGAATGGGATGCAAAGTGGATAGAAGGGCATGTGGATGGGCACGAGGGCTTAAACATTCACGTACCTCTTAAGAAAATCCCAAAAGTGGTCAAATACTCATGTTCATAGACATACTTTGGACATTTCCATCCACTCCTAGAAATTCAAAGTCACTATTTTTAAAAGGGAGGAAAAAGTAGTCTTCATTAAATCATGCATAACTCGCTCTTGCAAAGATTGGATTGCAAAAGTGTTTTTATCAAAATTTAGCGCTTTTCAGACTCTAGAAAGTTGTGGAAGAAGTCAAAAGCTCTTGCTTAGATTAGAACACCATCTCATGGGATTATCAGAGACTGTCTAAAATTTCAAGAACTTGCACTAGTATTCTATATACTACTATGCGATGGCGGTTCTTCTTATGAATCTCATAACCAAACACCTAAGGATTCTACTCTCTCTGCAATATACACTTGTATTGATTATGCATCAATGTTGTGAAGAAGAGGAAAATAATACTTGATGATTAAGGAGCCTGCTAAGTTGCTTGGATCATTGAGATATTAGCTTCCATGGTCCTATGTATACTCAACCTTCTCTTTATTGCAAAGAGCTCCAAGAGCATGAGTAATAAAAAGACTTTCAAGAGGAGAAGGGATGGGCCTCATAAAGTTTGGCTCACAATCTTGGATCGGCTCATGTTAATAAATTTCTCCTTAATTTTGGTTATAAGCATTTTAGTTTGGATATGTATGTGGAAATGATGCTTGTTTATGCACCCAAAAAATGTAACCTATGCTAAGGTGAGTCAATCCTTAGAGCAAGATATATCTAATTAAGGTTTCATTGGGATCAAAGCGCTAGGATGCCCTCTTTTTCTATGGAGTGCGACCTGATATAAGGAACTCCATCATTGCAAGGCAAGATTCAAAGATGTCAAAAATTTCTCTCTTTCTCAATCCAAATATGGTTTGAGGTAAGAAAGAAAAAAAAAGGTGTCTCAATTTTGTTGTATAATTAGCAAAGAGTGCAAACATTTCTTGTTATTTCTTAATCCAAATTTTATTATCTAGTGTTTCTAACTAGAAAAGGAGATCTCTTACTTTTATATTTGCCAAGTAATCTAAATAAGAGGAGTAGATCAAAGAATGGTATGGGTTTCTCTCAAGGAGAGGAAAGCTTCCTTGAGGTTCCCAAGAGTTGTTGCAAAGTAGGAAAAAGATTCACACCATGCATCTTTTCATTCTAAAAGAGCACCCATTTGCCTCTTTGAATGTTGTGTTTAAGAAATCAAAGATGAGAGTAGCAACATAAACATCAAAGAATGAAATACGAAGTATCGACGGTCACAATATGGAATCCAAAGAAGAGAACTCAAAGGACAAAGTTGAGCATGTCATCAAGAAATTACTCCAAAAGAGTTGGAAGTTATCTATGCATGAAGTGCGTGCATTTTCATGTGCAATGTCAAACATGTGAGTGTTATGCAATGCTTTCTCATCGGGATCCTTGTGTATATGTGCTTGCATTATGGCCTCCTCAAGCGTCTTTGGGTCCTAGGTTCTGACATGCTTCTTAAGCTATGGTGTCAACCCACGGATAAATCCACGCACTTTCTGAAAGGTATCCAAACCATCTAGCTTGAGAATTACATCACGATAGTGTGAGATATACTCCAGAAGTGTGTTATGTTGATGCATAGAGCAATTGTCCCATGCCGACCAATTTTTTTCCGCTTCATTTGTGAGAATAAATTTTTCATAGTTTCAAAGGCTTTCCAAGTCTGTGGTATGATGCCTTCTCCTTGAGAGACATTCACCATTTTTAGGCCTTGTCCTCTAGAGTCCGACTTGTTTGCAGTGCCTTGACTACATCTAGAGCACATCTAAGATCGTGAATCCCATCCCACTTGCTCAGGAATATATTCACATTATCTTTGTTGCATTTGCTTTCCTCTCCCCTAAAAATTGGTGGCTTGGTATTATTTAACACGTCATCCACCTCTTTTTGACAGAGAAGGTGAAACCCCTCAACATTGGAGTCTTCCTCCTGCAAGCCACGTGTATTTCCTCCAAACATGGGAGACATAGAAACCAAGTCTACTCATTAACACTCTTGGTTTATTGTTACATGAATTGCACAAACATATTAGACATTTTGGTGACATTCTCACTCAACTTTGCAAAATTAGACTCTAAAACAGTCATGCATGTTTGTAGTGCTCTAAACTCTTAGATGTCAAGCAATTTGTAGCTATCATCTGACCCCATTGCCATGCAGGTATCCTCCATGAGAGTATTCAATCATGGGGCAACAATAGGTGGAACTTGTGCACGATTTTCAAAATCAAACATATGCTACATATCAATGTCCAAATCCATGGCGATTTTGTGTTGTGCTAGCAAGAGAAAAGATGCACCTTTAAGAAAATTGCCAATCGAAAATAAATTGGAATCGACTATGAACCACCACAATCAAAATTAATTAGCCTTGCTAAATTAATTTTGTTGAGCTGTAGAGAATCATTAATGTCAATGGTGAACTTTTGGAAAACGTCATCCAACCGCTAGGCTTTTCCGATTTTTAAATGCCTGTCAAAAAAGACTGTGTCTAATTCAACAAAATTGTGAAACTTTTGCGAGATTTTATCGCCTTAGTGATTCAACCCATGTTTGACGTTGAGTTCGACAATGGTGGCAATGTGGAGAAGACCAAGGCTCTCACTGTGATTGCTACAGGCCACGAGAGCAAGCAAGTCAGAGAAATGAAAAAGTGCTCTTGCCTAGTGCAAACTCACCAAGCTCGACCTTGCTTGATTTGGTGCTCATCAATGGCATTGCCTTCTCTTGATAAATAGGCATGCACATGGTTGTCTTCTTCTCCAAGATCTTATCCAATTTTAGCCACACACTTCATGCACGACCACTTTTCCCAAAAATAGCCTTGCTCTAATACCACTGAGAGACCACTAGAATCTTGAATACCAACTCTCCACCCAACCATGGCCCTTTATAAGCACCCTCAAGCTGGGTTCCAACCGGCCCCTGGCCTCTGGCCCTTGGCTTGACAAAATGCTAGTATCCAAGATAAACAATAGTGTGCCTACAAAATAACAAGTGTTAAACTTGGATGCTAGCATGCATGCAAATGTGGTGAAAACAATCTTTGATAGATTCAGTAAGCATTTGTTTTTTGGTAGCCTTTGTCAGGCTTACAATAACCTAGTTTTCATGGATCCACTTTTTTGTTGTTGTTGTTGTTGATCCACTATTGACCATGGGTTTCTATATCATCAAGAAGTGTCAAAGACGTTTGAGAGGCTTCACAAATGTGGCACCATAAGTTTGTGGAATTCTATGATGTGAGGCATGCAACATGCCATTGCATGCATTGGATGGCTCAGAGCTAGAAGGAAATAAATTGAAGATTGACTTTAGTAGGCCAGGTGGTAATATAGCAAAGCGTAGCACAACAATGAGTCACGAATCTGCTCCATGAATGGCAGCATCATCACTGATGACTTGTCAAAATATTTTGACAATCAATCATTGTGGTCCAAAGTATAAAATGGAGAGCATGGGAGCTCAACAATCTCTGCCCTCATGTCGCCACTTGCTTTGAGACCACTATTTATGCCAAAGAGGATGCCAACAAGAGACCTCTTCAACACTGCTATTGCCTTATTCTTCTTATGTAGTGCTGCTATGACATTGTGTTATTTCTTTTTCCCTCCAGCTATTTGTAATCAAAGCAAATAATCCACCCATGAAAAGGAGAGAGCTTTTGTGTCTTTTTAGCATCATTGTAGCAGCCATTGAGTCTTTTGAGCTGCAAAAAAAATTTTAATGCTATTTTGGATGGGTGACCTGCTATTTGATTGCAATCATCACTAAAGATTCACCTACTATGTGTAATTAGATGCTATCGTAATTTTGCTAGAGAGCATTTCTCAGGTGACCTAGCTCATTGTAGGTTATGTGTAACCCGATGCTATTTCAATTTCACTAGAGATAAATTCACATGTGACCTAGCCCGTTCTCCTTATATTTTTGTCGTTCTTTCTTGCTTGCAAAAACCATCATATAGCATAACAAATGTTGTGGCTTCATTGCTAGCATGTTTGTTGTTCTATATAAGTGCATTATGCAGCCTTTGTGCTCTATGGTTTCATTGCAGTTGCACAACGCTATCCTAACAACATAGGCCTTTGAATTTCGTTGATGGTTGCACTTCGATGCTTCTATAGTACTGGTTGAGAGCATATGATCATATGTAATCTAGCATCATCAAATCAACAATCATATTCGGCTAAAATTGTGCAGGGCATTGATGTACATCCTGGTTCTGAGGACGTGGGCGATGTTGAGGATGTTGCAGGTCTTGCTGCAAGGATTGCTATTGTTAGAGTTGTTTTGCCTACAACTGAGCAAGCTCGTTGGGATGTAAAAGATGCACAGGCTCATGCATTGATTGCATTGTCTGTGCACTATTACTCCTCACACTTGTTCAACAAAATCTACCAAACAGTCTTGGGATATTCTGGTTGGTCTTTATGCCACTCGCAATGAGGCTAAAATTGCATTGTTGCGTAAAAAGTTGGAATCAAAGATTATGCATGAGGAAAATGATATGAACACTTTCCTTGCTAGTGTCAAGGATATCAATGAGCAACTTATTTTTGCACGTGAAGTCATTTCAGACAGCTCCCTTGTGCAGAGACTGTTCTTGATGACTTGTCAGACTCTTACTAGACTTTTTCTTGTACTTGGAGACTTATGACCCAAGGAAATCTTGAAGTTGTCAAGTTTGATGCATTATTCACATTGTTGTTTCAAGAGTCGCTTTCCAAAAAAAATAGGACTAGACAACATGCAATTGAACATGCCTTTATTGCTGCTCAAAGAAAAGGTGGTAACAATAATACAGCCACTTCTCATGGTTCTTATGCGAGTGGAAGATCGCATGTTCCTAATGCTTCTGTTGCCAGAAATTCCTCTGGAAATTCTGGTGATAAGGGTAAAAAGAATATGTGTTGCCATTACTGTAAAGCTAATGATCACTTGATCAAGCGTGTCCTAAGTTGAAGTCCAAAGAGGCTAAGAAGAAAGAGGGTGGTTCCACTACAAATGCAGCTATTGTTGAGTCTTCTATGAAAGGAGATTGTGATGCTGATGTTGATGTAGAATGGGCTTTCAGTGCAGAGTGTACCTATAATCTTGATGTACATGATGCATGCATGTTAGTTGCTACAGATTCATACGTGTGGTATTTTGACAGTGGTGCTACAAAGCACATTACCTCACATCGTGATTTATTCACCTCTCTTGAGTTTGTCCCTCGTGGTAATTTAGTTACTTGTGCCAACAATGTCTCTTATCCGGTTTAGGGAGTTGGAAAAATTGTTGTTACTCCTGCAAAGGGTAGTACTTTCACACTTGTTGATGCCCTTTATGTACCTGGGATCAAGAAGAATCTTTTGTCTGTATTTGCACTTGCTCCACTTGGTCTTGTAGTAAAATTTGTGGATGACTGATGTACAGTCCATGGTCTCAGTTTTGGTGATGAAATTGTTACATCTGGCATTTTATGTTGTGGGATGTATAAGCTCTGTAACATTTAATGGCCTAATAACTTGTGTGTAGCGGAAATGAGCATGAACATAGTGGGCATTTCATTAGAATAGATTCCTAATGAGAATTACAAGAGTGCTTGGGTGGAGAGAGCAACAAAAAGCATAACACCTAGTTAGATAGCATCGACGATACTTTCAAAAGAGAGAGAAATTAAGCTAATGACAACAGTTGAGGACCGGATTTTCATGGAGCCGGTCCCCCCTCCAAAAGGCTTTGTATTATGGTTTCTCCCATCAAGAGAGACATTGTACAATACAATTCTTTGTGTTCCTTCAAGACTAGCTAGTGCAATGAAGATGAAAGCTTCATGCACTAAGCAAACACTTATCAAACACAACTTGAATTATCCCCGTTCTCAGACCCAAGACCTCACACACCTTCGAAGATGGTGAGAGCTAGCAGGGTATGAGAGTAGATTGAGAGGAAGAAGGAGTATCTTACGAGAAATATGTACATCTCCTCACATAATCGCTCATATTAGCATAGCTTAGCTTAGTAATTAGCTTGGTAGAGGATATGAGCATGCATTGAAGCTTGGCTCTTGGTTGGATTTGCATCCACATGCCAAGAGAGTGTTGATGTAGGCTTCTATCTCACAAGCTTGGAGTAGGTGATGAGTTCTCCATTAAAGCTTGGGAAGAGATAGTCTTCTCTTTCTTCACACATGAGCTTGTGTGAGTGTGTGTGTGATAATGCCTTGCTAAAATCAGCCCCCTCTCTCTCTTGGGCGAGCCCTCTTGCTATTTGCTCTTGCTGAACCCTCATTGGCTCTCCCCAAGTCAAGCCAATGACAATTAAGCAGCATAAGTGATAGCCTTCTGACATGTGTCCCCATTTCCCCTTTTGTAAGAGCTTTAGGTAATTAAATAATTAAACTAAACTCTCATTGGACCCCTTAGCCTCCTGGCCAATAGGAATCAGGCAAGCCATTGGGCTCTTGAATGCTCATTGGACCCCTTGGGAGACTGCCCAATAGTCTTCTAGGAGACTTAATTCTCATTGGTTTTTTTAATTAAATGTTTTTAAATTAATTAAACTAGATTTACTCTAGCTTAATTCTCATTGGTCCACTTCAAGGGTCAACCACTAGAAACTGGGCACACCTTGTGGGCATCTGGCCTAGGGAGCTGACATGTGTCCCTCATTCCCTTTGTGTAAAGGGAGCCTGTGTGTGTGTGTGTGTGTGTGTGTGTGTGTGTGTGTGTGTGTGTGTGTGTGTGTGTGTGTGTGTGTGTGTCTTTCTCTCTCATCCCCTAGAAGAAGGGCTCGCCCCCTCCCATGTAGGGATATGCATTGACTTTGGAGAGCACACAAAGCATCCAATTCCCCCTAAGCTTTAACCCTTTGGACACAACCTTTGAATTTTGGAACCTTAGCATTTTGGAAGTCTTAATGGGCTGAACCTTAGGGTCTTTTTAGCCCATTGTTGCACATGGCTCTTTTGCAGATGCCCCCCCCTTTGGATCCCTATTTTCCCTCCTTTGGATCCCTACTGTGGCCGGTCTGCTAGCTTAACCAATATTCTAGCCTTTTCTCCCCTGGCACTTCCCCACATTAAATGATCAGTTTAATATGAGAAAATCATTTAGGAGAATTAGATATTGATTATTATGACATTATCTCTCTCTTGAAATCATAGTCGTCCTCGACTATGGTGTAGAGAAGATAAAGCATATTCATGAGTCGTTTTCTTAGCGGGTAGAGGATCCCTATGTTACCCTACGACATCATTCCACAATGGATGACTAGTCCATTTGGCGCTTGAGAGCCTTAGGCTGCCGCAAGCATGTCTGCACATTAGTCCTATCAGTCTTCCATAATAGAGTGACAAGCTCTACTTGGTGTTTGGGAGACATCGTCTCCGCAAACTTGATCTAAGCATGCATACTACTTCATTTTTGTGCACAATAAAGAAAAATAAAGTCTTATAAGACAAAAACTTTGTTCATTTTTAACATTTTGTACATTTGCTTACTCATTGGGAAGCATTGTAAGCATTGACAAGGTTTACGTTATCCTTTAATTGTATGCCTTGCATCCATCTAGCATCTTCAAAAGGATAATTCTTAAACTTAATAAGATATCGTCGGATAGTCTTACCGCCTCTTAGTACCTTGTCTTCATGTCGGAGAATGGACTCAGGCTGCAGCACCTCCTCTTGGTCCTCGATCTCCGGTGGGTCTTCAATAGTTGGTTCTTGAGGTGGATCTCCTTTGTAAGGCTTTAATAGGCTCACATGAAAAGCATTGTGTATGAGCCAATGATTGGGCAACTTGAGTTGATAGGCCATCTCATTGATTGGCCTAAGAATCTGAAAGGGACCATAGTACCTTTTTGCTAGTTTAACATAGTACTTTTGGTGGCCCGTAGGATTCTTGCCCGTCGTGTGCCTTAATCGAGCCTTGGGAAACTTTAACAAGACCCAATCATTTTCTTTAAAGGCTTGGGCTTTTTTGTGCTTGTCAGCAGCAGTCTTTTGCCTTTGCTGTGAGATAGAGATAGCATCCTTAATCTTTTGGAAAGATTCTTGTAGGTCTTGGCTATACTCATCTCCAACGAAGATCTTCCCATGTATTTTAAGTAGAAAGGGACTTTTTGATCTTCCCTCAATTACCTTGAAAGGTGATTTTCCCGTGGAAGTATGTACAGTGTTATTGTAAGCATACTCCACTGAGGGTAAGTACTTCTCCCATTGGGATCTTTGATCTACTTCCGTTACATAGGCTTTTAGTAGATCGAGAATGGTTAGGTTAGCTATTTCACTTTGGCCATCCGTTTGTGGATGATAGGCCGAAGAGAAGTTTAGCCTTGTCCCTAAATTCTCAAAGAGACCCTTCCAGAAATTACTGGTCATTCTAGGATCTCTATCTGACACTATGGACATTGGCAAGCCATGGTACTTGAAAATTTGTGAAATGAAGAGGGTTGCCATTTGATGGGCTTTGATAGTCTTTTTGACAGGTATAAAATGAGCTTGTTTACTGAACCTGTCTACTATCGTCCATATTCCCGTATTCCCATGGATAGACTTAGGCAATCCAAAGATAAAATCCATGGATATGCTCTCCCATGGTGAATTAGGGATTGGCAAGGGTTGAAGCAATCCAAGTTGCTTCCCTCTATCAAATTTTGTCTTTTGGCATACCACACATTTAGAAACATACTCTTGTATGTTCACTTTCATGGTAGTCCAATAGAAATATGTTTCAATTCCCTTTAAGGTAGACTGAATCCCTCTATGCCCCGCATAAGGTGGAGCATGAGATTCATACATTACTTTCTCACGTAGTGAGTTATTAACGCATAGTCTATTGCCATAGAGAAGATAACCATCTTGTAAGGTAAATGGTTCTTCTTTCTTCCCCAATGCAAGGGCTGAAATCACATCTCTAAAATCGGGATCAATAGCATACTCATCTATCATTGAAGATAGATCATTGTGAGTTGCTATGGAAACCGCATTCACTCTCGGCTGTCTTGAGAGTGCATCAGCTACTTGATTATCCTTGCCAGCAATGTGAGCAATATGAAAATGAAATTGCGAAAGGAAATTTGCCCACCTCATTTGTTTGTCGGAGAGCTTGGTCTGCGTCATGAAGTACTTAAGACTTTGATGATCCGTTCGCAGAATGAAAGGAGTCCCCAATAAATAGTGCTTCCATGAGTCTAAGGCATGTAGAACTGCAAGGAGTTCCTTTTCATATATGCCTAGAGCTTGCTCAACAGGGTCGAGCCTTCGACTCTCATAGCCTATGGCATGCCCTTCTTGGAGCAAAACAGCTCCAAGGCAATCACCACAAGCATCACATTGGACCTCAAATGGTTTTGAGAGGTCCGGTAGTGTAAGCACAGGTTGAGAGATAAGCTTTTCTTTAAGCTTTTCGAAAGCATTGTTCTCCTAAGGAGACCATGTATACCTAACGCTTTTCTTTGTTAGGTCATGTAATGGTCCCGCAATTTGTGAGAACTTTTCTATGAAGCGTCTATAGTAAGCACACATACCTATAAAGCTTCTTAGTTCATGAAGATTCCTTGGTTTAGGCCATCCTTTTATTACCTCTAACTTAGATGGATCCATTTGGATGCCATCTTGAGAGATAATATGACCTAAATACTGAATATCTTGCAAGAAAAATTCACTTTTCTTTCGATTAACATAAAGTTTATTCTCTCTTAAAACTTGAAATATTACCTGGAGGTGTTGCTTGTGTTCCTCCAATGAATTAGAGTAGATGATAATATCATCAAAGAACACTCCAGTGAAGGTTTGATGAGTCCTGAACAGCTTCTCCATCAAGCGGTTGAATGTGGCTGGTGCATTGGTCAAGCCAAAAGGCATGACAATGTATTCGTAAAGACCAAATGTGGTGCGAAATGCGGTCTTTACAATGTCTTGATCAACTATCCTTATTTGATGATAGCCACTTTTTAGGTCAATCCTACTGAAGTAGGTCGATCCTTGTAGCTTATCAAATAGGTCTTCTACCCGTGGAACGGGAAACCTATTCTTGATAGTGATCCTATTTAGTGCTCTATAGTTGACACACATACGATATGTGCCGTCTTTCTTTTGCACTAATAGCACAGGTGAGCAAAATGGAGATGAGCTTGGCCTAACCATACCCTTCTCAACTAACTCATGCACTTGCCGCATAATCTCCTCTTGTTGAGCTTGAGAAACTCTATAAGAAGGTTTGTTAGGCGGTGAACTTCCTGGAAGAAGTTCGATTGCATGGTCATCATTACCTCGTTTAGGAGGTAGCTCACAAGGGATGTCGTCAATAAAAACATCTTGAAACCCCTTGAAAAAATTGGATAACTCTAATTCCTTTTGGTTGCTTTTATTTTCTTTTGCTAAAGCATTAGGTTCATTTTGAGAGTCTTTAACAAAAATCATGTACACGGAAATAGAGCTCTTTATTGACTTGTTGAAAGCTGGTGTATGTACAATGGGGATAGTGTTACCCATTTCCTTAGCATCTATATACATGTATTTTTCCCTGAACTTAAAGGAGATTCTCCTTTCAAGAAATTTAACATCGGCAGCCTGGCGGTCAAACCATGGTGCCCCTAGGATTACATCCTCATGCTTGAGAGGAGAGATAAAGAAGTCCTCTTTGTCCACATAGCCTTGGACATGAAGCCTCAATTTCCCAATTAAGGGAGTGACTGAAGCTTCTTGCCCCTTGAAGGCACTATCTGCGGGTAGGACATCTCCCATCTCGTAGGATTGTATGCCTAGCTTGGTTGCTAGCTCCATAGATATAAAATTGTGAGTAGAACCAGGGTCAAAGAGAATAAAAGCATCATGTTCTCTTACCTTTCCCCAAGCATGGCATAGAGGAGATCCTTTGTGGTGAGTTTGGTGAGTCTCCTCCTCTTGGATTTCAACCAAGGAAGCTCTAGGAGTAGAACCATTGGTAGCACAGGAGAACAAAATGGAGATGAGCTAGGCCTAACCATGCCCTTCTCAACTAACTCATACACTTGCCACATAATCTCCTCTTGTTGAGCTTGAGAAACTCTATAAGGAGGTTTGTTAGGCGATGAACTTCCTGGAAGAAGTTCAATTGCATGGTCATCGTTACCTTGTTTAGGAGGTAGCTCACAAGGGATGTCATCAATAAATACATCCTGAAACCCCTTGAGAAAATTGGAAAAGTCTAATTCCTTTTGATTGTGTATATTTTCTTTTCTAAAACATTAGGTTCATTTTGAGAATCTTTAACAAAAATCATGTACACAGAAATAGAGCTCTTTATTGACTTGTTGAAAGCTCGTGTATATACAATGGGTATAGTGTTACCCATTTCCTTAGCATCTATATACATATCTTTTTCCCTGAACTTAAAGGAGATTCTCCTTTCAGGGAATTTAACATTGGCAGCCATGCAATCAAACCATGGTTCCCCTAGGATTACATCCTCATGCTTGAGAGGAGAGATAAAGAAGTCCTCTTTGTCCACATAGCTTTGGACATGGAGCCTTAGTTTCCCGATTAAGGGAGTGACTGAAGCTTATTGCCCCTTGAAAGCACCGTCTGCGGGTAAGACATCTCCCATCTCGTAAGCTTGTATGCCTAGCTTGGTGGCCAACACTATAGATATACAATTGTGAGTAGAACCAGGGTCAAAGAGAATAAAAGCATCATGTTCTCTTACCTTTCCCCAAGCATGGCATAGAGGAGATCCTTTGTGGTGAGTTTGGTGAGTCTCCTCCTCTTGGATTTCAACCAAGGAAGCTCTAGGAGGATCTTGGCGGTTGTTCTTTTGGGGACAAGCGTGGTACGCATGCCCTTGTTCGTCGCACTTGAAACACCGGTTATCCTTACGATAACGCTCAAGCTCTTCAGGAGAGAGTTTATTCTTACCTTTGTAAACTCCCTTCTCTTTAGCTTTGTTGGAGTTGCCCTTAGGAGACTTTTGGACATTGTCCTTCCCCTTAGGCTCATTGGAACACTTGTTTTCCGGGGGCTTATTATTTCTTTTAGCCCCCGTTTGGAAATTGATTCGAGAGGCCACCATAGTATGGTGTATTACCGCCGATATGGTATGTGGCCTTTGGGAGTTGACATACTCCGCCATTTCTTCGGTTAAGCCCGCACAGAATTGTTGCTTTTGCTCTCCAAAATCCAACTTTTTGAAGACAGTGGCTTTGAGTTGTAGGTCCCAAAACTTGTCTACATATTTGTGGATGGATTCATTGGGAGAGAGCTTTAAGATTTGCCATTCTGTGAGTACTTTGTCTTTGCAATCGGTGGCCAAAAACTGCTTCATAATGGAAGCTCTTAAAGCTTTCCATGTTCGTGGAGCTTCACCGTTGGCTCGTAGGCTAGACCACCATTGTCTGGCAGACTTTTGAAAGTGCATAGGTACATGGCGTAGCTTAGAGGACTCCGTGAAGCCCTCATCTCCAAACGCCGCATCGAATTGCTGGATAAAGGCCAATACTTTGTCCGTAGCACCAAAGGTGCCATCATAGGTAAGGAAAGAGATGCTCTTCCCTCCCTCTTTGAATTTCTTCAGCTTGGACGACCTCTTCCATGCGGCATAGGATTTCCTATGGCCTCTTCTTTTTGATGGTTCAAAGGTTGCACCATCACTTTCTTGAGAAGGTGAAGAATTTGAAGAACGTGGAGAAGAGGGTGACCTCTTTCTCGCCTTTTTCTTGTCTTGATCTTTGTCGTCTTCACCATAGCTTTCATAAGAGGAAGAGGATGAAGAAGATGGAGAAGAGGATGTCCTCTTTCTTGCCTTTTTCTTCTCTTGATTTTTATCATCCCTCTTTGAATTATGGCGTGGAGAAGAGTATGATGATCTTCTCCGCTTTGGTGGTGATGGAGAGCGTTTAGCCTGCCGTCTTCGTGGAGCCATCTCCGCCGAGGTGGCGGGAGACTTGCTTCTTTCTCGTTCCTCCAGTGGAGGCTCTTGAGTTCTCCTTTGGGAAGGAGATGCATCATCAAGAAGTAAATTCTTGAGCCCTTCGTATAGATTCTCTTCTTCTTCCCGAATCGGAGAGAGACCTCTTTTGGTAGTCTCACAAGGAGGCTTCCTAGGTGTTCTCTTGTCATGGTGATGAGCTTGGAGAATCCCGTGAGCTCGGAGTTGCCGTTGCACTTCACTTTGGAGAGATGGATTGCCCATGGCTTGTTGAAGCCTAGAAACAAGATAGTTAACAAGCATTGAAGCATCATTAGTAGCTTGCTCATGAGCAAAATCAAAGTTATCAACATTAATTTCACTCTCTTTACTATTGTCATCCATTCTAACAACTTTTAGGTGTACTTTGGCACTTCAAGCCCTAGTTGCTACTCCTCTTTACCCCTTTAGAAAAATCACTCAAGCTATTGTACCCGCGGCTCGAATACCATTAATTGCAAGGAATAGAAGAGAGGGTCTTTCAACACCAAAACAGCACCGGCTCCTGTCAAGCTTCTAATAGCTCAATAGTGGTTAAGTCGTAGGCAAGCCCCGTAGGACTCCACTATTAAGACCATAGCTCTCGATGGTGATGCCCCGTTAACTGCACAAAGCCAGGCGCACTGCAAGGCTAAAAAATCCCTATTCTACTTACTCACAGGCAATTAATAATACCAACCATTTGTAACTAGCTTGAGGACCTCCCTTCTTGAGCAACAAAAGAGAAACCTTGAGCTCTGATACCAATGTAACATTTAATGGCCTAATAACTTGTGTGTAGCGGAAATGAGCATGAACATAGTGGGCATTTCATTAGAATAGATTCCTAATGAGAATTACAAGAGTGCTTGGGTGGAGAGAGCAACAAAAAGCATAACACCTAGTTAGATAGCATCGACAATACTTTCAAAAGAGAGAGAAATTAAGCTAATGACAACAATTGAGGACCGGATTTGCATGGAGCCGGTCCCCCCTCCAAAAGGCTTTGTATTATGGTTTCTCCCATCAAGAGAGACATTGTACAATACAATTCTTTGTGTTCCTTCAAGACTAGCTAGTGCAATGAAGATGAAAGCTTCATGCACTAAGCAAACACTTAGCAAACACAACTTGAATTATCCCCGTTATCAGAACCAAGACCTCACACACCTTCGAAGATGGTGAGAGCTAGCAGGGTATGAGAGTAGATTGAGAGGAAGAAGGAGTATCTTACGAGAAAGATGTACATCTCCTCACATAATCACTCATATTAGCATAGCTTAGCTTAGTAATTAGCTTGGTAGAGGAGATAAGCATGCATTGAAGCTTGGCTCTTGGTTGGATTTGCATCCACATTCCATTAGAGTGTTGATGTAGGCTTCTATCTCACAAGCTTGGAGTAGGTGATAAGTTCTCCATTAAGGCTTGGGAAGAGATAGTCTTCTCTTTCTTCACACATGAGCTTGTGTGAGTGTGTGTGTGATAATGCCTTGCTAAAATCAGCCCCCTCTCTCTCTTGGGCGAGCCCTCTTGCTATTTGCTCTTGCTGAGCCCTCATTGGCTCTCCCCAAGTCAAGCCAATGACAATTAAGCAGCATAAGTGATAGCCTTCTGACATGTGTTCCCCTTTCCCCTTTTGTGAGAGCTTTAGGTAATTAAATAATTAAACTAAAATCTCATTGGACCCCTTTGCCTCCTGGCCAATAGGAATCAGGCAAGCCATTGGGCTCCTGAATGCTCATTGGACCCCTTGGGAGACTACCCAATGGTCTTCTAGAAGACTTAATTCTCATTGGTTTTTTTAATTAAATGTTTTTAAATTAATTAAACTATATTTACTCTAGCTTAATTCTCATTGGTCCACTTCAAGGGTCAACCAATAGAAACTGGGCACACCTTGTGGGCATCTGGCCTAGGGAGCTGACATGTGTCCCTCATTCCCTTTGTGTAAAGGGAGCTTGTGTGTGTGTGTGTGTGTGTGTGTGTGGCTTTCTCTCTCATCCCCTAGAAGAAGGGCTCACCCCCTCCCATGTAGGGATATGCATTGACTTTGGAGAGCACACAAAGCATCCAATTCCCCCTAAGCTTTAACCCTTTGGACACAACCTTTGAATTTTGGAACCTTAGCATTTTGGAAGTCTTAATGGGCTGAACTTTAGGGTCTTTTTAGCCCATTGTTGCACATGGCTCTTTTGCAGATGGCCCCCCCTTTGGATCCCTATTTTCCCTCCTTTGGATCCCTACTATGGCCGGTCTGCTAGCTTAACCAATATTCTAGCCTTTTCTCCCCTGGCACTTCCCCACATTAAATGATCAGTTTAATATGAGAAAATCATTTAGGAGAATTAGATATTGATTATTATGACAAGCTCACTTTGTATGACAAGTGTGGGTAGAATTTTTCAAATGCAGTTGTGGATTCAAAGGCTATTTCAGATGCAAAACTTTGGCATGCACGTTTTGGTCATCTGACTTTTGCTGCGTTTGCAGAAATGTGATATGGTTGCTTCTTTGCTGCCTCTTGAAGCACCTGTCAAACAGGTTTGTGAAGACTGTATTTTGGGTAAGATGCATCATTCTAAGTTTCCAAAGGATGGTTCAGTTAGGGCCACATGTAGGTTGTAGCTTGTGCATATAGTGATATTTGTGGACCCATGCAAACTCCGTCCTTGGGCAATTACCTTTACTTCGTGACTTTCATTGATGATTACTCTACGCATGCATGTATATTCACGCTTAAAGAAAAGTCCAAAGTATTTATGTGCAAACAATTTCTGGCCATGGCTGAAAATGTCTCGAAATGTACTATGGGCACCCTTCATTCCAATTGAAGGGGGGGGGGGGGGGGGGGGGGGGGGGGGGGGGGGGTAATATGTCTCATGAATTTAACGCAGTTCTGGCTAGTCGTGGGATAAGACACCAATGTACAATGCGTTATATGCCTCAACAAAATGGTGTTGCCGAGAGGAAAAATAGGTCACTTATGGAAATGACACGATGTATGGTCAAAGGTCAAGCTTTGCCGCATTCTTTTTGGCTTGAGGCCATCATGTGTGCCACTTATGTACTAAACACGTGTCCTACGAAAGCTTTGTAGTCTATTACTCCATATGAAGCATGGCATGATAGAAAGCCTTATATTGAGCACATCTGTGTTTTTGGCTGTTTGGCATATGCTTTGGTGCCACAAACACAACGTAGAAAATTGGATGATAAGGCTGTCAAATATGTTTTTGTCTGTTATAGTGATGAAAGCAAAGGTTATAGGTTGTATGATCCACAAACAAAGCGTATTTTGGTTTCACGGGATGTTGTGTTTGTGGAAGATTTTGTTCAGTCCTTGTTGTCATGTACTAGAGACAGTAATGTAAGCTCACATGACATTTATGACAATTTTTTGCCTCTTTTCAGTGGTGGAAATACGAATGTAAATTCCACTGAGGCAAATATACAGCCTATGAGGGTTTCTAAAAATGTTACAGATCAGCCTATCACTTATGCAGATGTACATTATGCACTTGATTAGGAAAGGGTTGAGAATGAGCAAGCTAGAGGTATGCCTAAATAGCTGGTGCATACTTTGTGTGACAGTAAATTGGATGCACCTTTGTCTAGTCGTACTCGTTCAAGTTCTCCCATGCATCTTATGCATCATATTGTTATGCTTTGGTTGTGTCCAGCTTACATGATGTTAAGGAACCTCTATCTTTTGATGAAGCACATAATTCAAAAAATCGGATGGCTGCCATGCAATATGAATATGATGCACTTATAGAAAATGACACATGGACTTTATGTGATCTACAAGATTCTTAACCTCCTTAAGACTTAGTATAAATGGAGGTCTTGGGCTACAAGCCCCTCAGTCTTGTCAACACCATTTGTGAGGCTCCTCCGAGGTAAGTCCTCTTCTAGTTCTTGTATTGTATTCGAGTCTTGTTCTTGTATCAAGTCTTTTCTTATACTCTGGCATTGTTATTAGAGTTTTATAATCAAGTTTTTAAATCAATTATTAAGTTTTGTAATCAAGACTAAGTTTATAATCAAGTCTCAAGACCTTGTATATTGTGACTCTTGCTCTCTTCTAGCTTGAGACGCGCTCATAACAATTTGGCAAGACTCCACTTCTTGATCTCGCCAAGACATGGAGTCTATATTGGAAGGTGTGGTATCCAACTTGCAAAAGTTGCAGCAAAAAATTCAAGAGCTACATGCACGATGAAAAACAAAGCAACCACACTCGTCAAGTCCAGTGGTGCAAGACCTTCAACGCCGAGTCCAAGAACTACATAAAGCCAATATGTGCCAAAATCCACCCATGATTTTAGCTAGTTCAGTGGGACAAGTAGAGCAACCACACTTGCCAAGTCCAATGGTGGAAAAGATTCAACCTCCAGTTTAATGAGGCCAATACATGCAAAAATGCACTCGTGGTTTTAGCTAGTCCATTGCAACAAAGGAGGGAGCCCAAAGTCAACCCACCTGAAAAATATGATGGGACAAGATCAAATTTTAGAGGCTTCTTTCAACAAGTGTAATTGTTTATATGCATGCAACCAAAGCTTTACCCAGATGGTGCTTCTCAAGTTAGTCTCATTGACACAGTTCTCTCAACATGCTTTGCAGAAGTAGTTGTCAAAACCAAGCTTCACAAGTTACGACAAGGCTATCACCCTTCTTCATTCATTGGGGAAGAAATGGGAAATCTTTTCTTTGAGGATATTTACCACTATCATGAGCTTCCAAATGACCTTGTTTCAAATCAAGGACCACGCGGATATCAAGCTTTTGGAAAGTCTTGTTCAAGCTTCAAATTGTAAAGATTAACCTCTCTTTATCCAATCATTTGCAGAGTGATGGAAAAACAAAGGGGGTGAATCAAGTCTTAGAGCAATATCTTCAATGCACAATCAACTATCATCAAGAAAAATCGGATAAAATTGATGGATTTGGCTAAGTTTGCCTAGAACAACACTATTCATGGTTCTACTTGACATAATCCATTCTTTGCCAATCATGGTCAGGACCCAAAGATGGATACCCACATGAATCACCAAGTGAATAATCCGACTGCCACATATTTTTCCACACAAGGGCAAAGCATTCGTAAATCGTTGACAAAGAACATCACAGAGGCTCGACAGAGGTATAAGAGTATTGCAGGCAAACATTGAATGCAACATTCACCATGCACGATTGGGGATCAAGTGTGGCTTTTGTCCCATGATCTACATTCATTTCATCCTTTTCAAAAGTTGGATTATCAAAGACTTGGACCATTCAAGGTAATTGGCCAAGTGAGTCCAGTCACATATTATCTCCAGTTTCCATAATCTATGCAAATTCGTTGAGTCTTTCATGTTTCAGTATCGGAGCCTTATAATTGGTCCAGAATTCACGAGTATTATCAACAACATCCATTAAGCCTTGAAGCAAAACTGCTCCTCGTGCAACTCATCTCTAGAGGAGGGGGTATTGTCACGGACGCTTGAGAGTCGGTCTTCTTGAGTTTCCTACAAGAAAGCACTAAAAGATTCTAGATGGTTTTGGAAGATTCTAGAAGAATGGTGTGGAAGATTTTAGAAGATAGAGGAAAGTTTTGGAAGGTTCTAGAAGATGGCTTGTATCATCGCTTATGTCATCGCCTACATTATTGCTTATGTCATCACATGCATGATCACTAGAAGGTTCTAAAAACATCTAGAAGAATCTAGAAAGATCCAAAAGATTTTGAAAGGTTCTAGAATATTCTAAAAGGTTCTAAAAGCATCTAGTAAATTCTAAAAGCTTCTAGAAGTATCAAGAAGATTCTAGACGTAGCTAGAAGAATCTATAAAGTTCTAAAACCTTAAAGAAGAGCCTAGAAGGTCCTAGAAAGTTTTAGAAGCTTGGAAGGTTTTAAGCTTGAGGAAGGATCTAGAACATTCTTAACCTCCATAAACTTGAGAAAGAACCTAGAAGCTTCTTAACCTCCTTAAGGTCGAGGAAGAACCTAGAAGATTCAATTAACCTCCTTAAGCTCGAGGAAGGAACCTAGAAGGTTCTTAACCTCCTTAAGCTTGAGGAACAACCTAGAAGATTATTAATGTCCTTAAGATTTGGCATGAATAGAGGTCTTGGGCTACAAGCCCCTCAGTCTGGTCAACACCAGTTGTGAGGCTCCTGTGAGGTAAGTCCTCTTCTAGTTCTTGTCTTGTATTCGAGTCTTGTTCTTGTAATCAAGTCTTGCCTTGTACTGTAGCGTTGTAATGTGAGTTTTATTGTCATAAAATCTAATATCTAACCAACCCAAATGATTTTCTCATATTAAATTGATCACTTAATGTGAGAGAATAAACGGGAACAAGTGTTAAGATATAGATATGTGCTTATAGATCTATCTCAACACGGGGCCAATAGTAAAGGGGCCCAAATGGGAGATGGTCTATCAAGAGCAAGGCTAACCAATGGAGCATAAGACCTTAGGGTTAGCTTCATTGAAGACCTCCAATAATGTGTGAAAAAGTCCTTTGACCTTAGGTAAGCTAGGGCTGAGCTTGAGGTGGGAACCCGGCCCAAGCTCGAGGTGCTTGACCTGCTTGAGGTGCTTGTCGTGCTTGACGTGTTTGTCCTACTTGAGGTGCTTGATTAAGGTGCTTGAGGTGCCTTGACATGCTTGCCTGAGATGCTTGTGGGAATACCCCCTAGTCCAAGTGCTTTGTCATGCTTGATGACTAAGGTGCTTGAGCTCCTAAAGTCAAAAAGATCCCTACAAGGAGGGGGGCGAGCCTACAAGGGGGGGGGGGATGAGAGAGAACACACACACACACACACACACAAGGGAAGCCCCAGCTTGAAGAGGCCGCAAGGACACTTGTCAAGTTCCTCCTCATGTTGCCCTCATGGTGTGCCTGAAGCCTATTGGTTGGCCACCCAAGGGGTCCAATGATAATTTAGGATATTTAATTAATTGATTTTGCATTTATCAAGTCCTCTCTCTCAAAGGGGAAAGGGGGACACTTGTCCCAAGGCTACCCCTGTTGCTTGTAATGGCTCCTGCTTGTGATTGGCTAGGTCTGGAGGGGTCCAATGAGCTTCAAGCATGAGCTACAAGGGGGGGTCGACCCAAGCAAGCTAGGGGGGTGCTTAGGGGTTATACTCACCCACACACACTCACAAGCACTCTCATGGTGTGCTATGCAAAGGGCAAGAGCTCCCTCTCCAAGCAAGTAGAGGTTGAGAGCCTACACCAACACTCTTGGCTATGGAGTGCAAATCCAACCAAGAGCCATGCTTCAATGCTTGAGCTTGTCATCTCCTTCTTCTTCATTACTATGCTATTATGTATGCTATCTCAAGAGTTATGATAAGTGAGGAACTAGCTCTTTCTCGTATGAAATGTTTCTTCTTCCTCTTCCCTATCCTCATTCCCTGCTAGCTCTCTCCACCTTCGAAGGTGTTTGAGGTCTTGGGACTGAGTCTTGGTATAGTTAAAGCTTTCTTCAAGTTTAGGTTATGCTATGATGGTGATGCATGAAGCTTTCCATCTTCATTGCTTCACCTAGGTCACAAGGAACACAAAGAATGTATTGTAACAAGTCTCTCTTTATGGGAGAAATCATAATACAAATGCCTATTGGAGGGGGACCGGCTCCACATAAATCCGGTCCTCAACTGTTGTCATGTTCTCTAAATTCTCTCTCTTGCAAAAGTATTGTCTATGCCAAGTTAACTAATTTCTATGATTATGTTGCTATCTTCAATTATGTCTACCTGCTATGCTCACAAAATCATTTCTTGAAAGTATTCTCATTAAATTCCGCTACTCTCAAATTGAATAGGCAAATTCCATTACATTGGTATCAGAGCATTTGGTTTCTCTTTTCTTGCTTAAGAAGAGAGGTCCTTAAGTAGCCTATAAATGGTTGATGTTGTTAATTATAATAGAGTAAGTGGAACTGGGATCTAATATCAGTTTTGTTAAGCCCACTATGTGGGGGATGGTGCACACCTCGGGAGCTTTGGACTTAATAATGGAGTCATTTTAGACTTGCCTACGGCTTTACCATTATTGAGCCATAAGAAGTCCGAAAGGAGCTAGCCCTTGGCAACTCTGCTATGTTAGACCTAATCCTCTACTCTCTATAATTAACCACTTTGAGCCGTGGGTGTAGATACTTAAGAGCCGATTTTCAAAGGCTAAGAGGAGTGGCAACTAAGGTTTTGTATTGCCAAAGCATACACTAAGTATAAACATAAATTTTGTTAACATGGATGACAATAATCAAGAGAGTAGAATGAACATTGATAGCTTTGATTTTGCACATGAAGGTGCTAATGATGATGCTCCCATGTTTGTGAATTATCTCGTCACTAGGTTGCAACAAGCTATGGGCAACCGTGTTTTGCAAGCCGAAGTTACTCAACAACTTCGTGCTTATGGAATTTCCCTTCCTCTCCCAGAGGAGAGAGAGCTTAGGAGGCCTCTTGAAGAGACCCCCAAAAGAAGACTCTCTCCCATTCGAGAGGAGGAATCCAAAGAGAAAGAAAGCAATGACAGTTTAAGTTCTTTTGAAGATGTGGCTCCACGAAGACGGCGGTCTAGACGATCGCCTACTCCTCCGAAGAGGAAAAGAGCAACCTATAGTCCTTCTCCTCATCACTCTGAAAGGCAAGAGAGGAAACAAAGGAAGAAAAGGGCTAGGAAGAGGTCACCCTCTTCTCCTTCTTCTTCACCTTCCTCCTCTTCCGATGAAAGTTATGGCTATTCTCCTAGAGAATACAAGAGGGGAGGACATCGCAAATCATTTCCTGCATGGCGAAGGTCACAAAAGCTAAAGAAGTTCAAGGAGGGAGGAAAGAGTATCTCTTTTCTCACCTACGATGGCACCTTTGGTGCTACCGACAAAGTGTTGGCCTTCATCCAGCAATTTGATGCGGCCTTTGGGGACGAGGGCTTCACAGAGTCCTCCAAGCTACGCCATGTAGCTATGCACTTCCAAAAATCAGCTCGTCAATGGTGGGCTATCCTTCGTGGCAATGGAGAAGCCCCAAAGACATGGAAAACTCTACGAGTTTCCATCATGAAGCAATTTCTTCCAAGCTATACTAAAGATAAAGTTCTTACCGAATGGCGCGGCTTGAAGCTTCTCTCTCATGAGTCTATCAACAAGTATGTAGACAAGTTTTGGGATTTACATCTCAAAGCTATTGTCTTTCAAAAGATAGACTTTGCCGAGCAAAGACAGCAATTCTGTGCGGGATTACCTGAAGAGATGGCCGAATACATCAACTCTCAACGGCCTGGTACTATTACCGAAGTAATCCATCACACCATGGTTGCTTCACGCATCAATTTCCATCAAGGGGCTAGACGTACTGTCAAGCCCATGGAAAACAAAGATAAAAATGATGCAAAGGGGAAATCCAATGCTCAAAATAATTCCCAAGGCACTTCCAACAACAACAACAACAACAACAACAATCGGTCCAAGGAGAAGGGAGTTTACAAAGGTAAAAACAAACTCTCTCCTGAAGAGCTTGAAGCTTTTCGCAAGGACCATAAGTGTTTCAAGTGTGGAGAGCAAGGACATGGCTATCGTTCTTGCCCCAAGAAGAATACTCGCAATGAGACTCCTAGGGCTTCCACCATCGAAGCTCCAAAAGAGGATGGTCATTGCAAAGGATCATCACTTTCCTATGCGTGGGGAAAGGTAAGAGAGCATGATGCCTTCATCTTGTTTGACCCAGGCTCTACTCTCAACTTCATATCAATAGAGTTGGCCACCAAGTTGGGCATTCAAGCTTTTAAGATGGGAGATATAGTAACCGCCGATGCAGCTTTCAAGGGACAACAAGCCTCTGTTACCCTTGATTGGGAAGTTGAGGCTTCATGTCCAAAGCTATGTCGACAAAGAAGACTTCTTCATCTCTCCTCTCCAACATCAGGATGTTATCCTAGGGGCACCATGGTTTGATCGCATGGCTGCCAACATGAAGTTCCCTGAAAGGAGAATTTACTTCACCTACAGGGGAAAGAACATGTATATAGATGCTAGTGAGCGTGGTCGCACTATTCCACTTGTAAATCCTCTTTCTTTTGATAAATCAATGAAGAGCTCCGTTTCTGCGTACATGATTTATGTCAAAGAGTCTCTAAAAGCTAATAATGTTTCATCAAATGAAAATGATAGGAATCAAGAAGAGTTAGACTTGTCTACTTTTCTAAAAGGATTCCAAGATGTGTTCATCGATGATATCCCTATGGACCTACCTCCAAAACGAGGGGATGATGACCATCGTATTGAGCTCCTTCCAGGAAGCTCACCGCCTAACAAACCTCCTTATCGAGTCTCACAAGCTCAACAAGAGGAGATTATGAGGCAACTACAGGAATTGGTAGACAAAGGGATGGTGAGGCCTAGTTCCTCTCCCTTTTGTTCTCCAGTCCTTTTTGTGCAAAAGAAAGATGGTACATACCGTATGTGTGTGGACTATCGAGCACTAAACCATATCACTATCAAAAACAGATTTCCCGTGCCTCGGGTAGAAGATCTGTTTGATAAGCTACAAGGCTCTACCTACTTCAGTAGGATTGACCTTAAGAGTGGCTATCATCAAATAAGGATAGTGGATGAAGATATCCTAAAGACCGCGTTTCGCACAACATTTGGTCTTTATGAATATCTAGTCATGCCTTTTGGCTTGACTAATGCACCAGCTACTTTCAATCGTCTCATGGAGAAAATTTTTAGACCATATCGTAAATTCACTGGAGTGTTCTTTGATGATATCATCATCTACTCCAAGTCTTTGGAGGAACATAAGCAACATCTCCAAGTGATTTTTCAAGCCTTGAGGGAGAACAAACTTTTCTCAACCAAAAGAAAAGTGAATTCTTCCTTCAAGAGATTCAATATCTATGTCATATTATCTCTCACGATGGTATTCGTATGGATCCATCAAAGTTAGAGGTAATAAAATCATGGCCTAAACCAAGGAATCTACATGAGCTAAGAAGCTTTATTGGTATGTGTGCATACTATAGACGCTTCATAGCAAAATTCTCTCAAGTAGCAGGACCACTACACGACTTAACAAAGAAGAACGTTAAGTTTGTATGGACTGCTAAGGAGCAAAATGCTTTTGAAAAACTCAAAGAGAAGCTTACTTCCCAACCAGTCCTCGTGCTTTCGGATCTCTCAAAGCCATTTGAGGTCCAATGTGATGCTTGTGGTGATTGCCTTGGAGCAGTTTTGCTTCAAGAAGGGCATGCCATAGCATATGAGAGCCGAAGGCTCAATAGTGATGAACGAGTCTTGGGCATTTATGAGAAAGAGCTTTTAGCTGTTCTACATGCCCTAGACACATGGAAGCACTACCTATTGGGGACTCCATTTATCCTATGAACCGACCACCAAAGTCTCAAGTATTTCATGACGCAAACCAAGCTTTCCGACAAACAAATGAGGTGGGCAAATTTTCTTTTGCAATTTAATTTCCATATTGCTCACATAGCTGGTAAGCACAATCAAGTTGCCGATGCACTTTCACGACGACCAAAAGTTAATGCGGTGTCTATAGCTACTCACAATGATCTATCCTCTATGATAGATGAGTATGCTACTGACCCTGACTTTAGAGACATAATGTCAACCCTTGCTTTGGGGAAGAAAGAGGAATCATTCACCTTGCAGGATGGTTATCTTCTCCACGGCAATAGGCTATGTGTTACCCATTCCCTTCGTGAGAAGGTTATGTATGAATCCCATGCTCTTCCATATGCAGAGCATAGAAGTATTCAACCTACTCTCCGAGGAGTAGAGACGTATTTCTATTGGCCTACCATCAAAGTGGACATACAAGAGTATGTTTCAAAATGTGTAGTATGCCAAAAGACCAAGTATGATAGAGGGAAGCAACCTGGATTACTCCAGCCATTGCCTATTCCAAATTCACCATGGGAGAGTATATCCATGGATTTCATCTTTGGATTGCCCAAGTCTATCCATGGGAATACAGGAATATGGACAATAGTCGACAGGTTTAGCAAGCAAGCACATTTTATTCCTGTCAAAAAGACTATTAAGGCACATCAAATGGCAACTGTCTTCATATCTCAGATTTTCAAGCACCATGGATTACCCACATCCATCGTGTCAGATAGAGATCCTAGAATGACCAGTAATTTCTGGAAAGGTCTCTTTGAAAATCTAGGAACAAGATTGAATTTCTCTTCGGCCTATCACCCACAAACCGATGGCCAAAGTGAGATAGCCAATCTTACGATACTCGATCTACTCAAAACTTATGTTACCGAAGTAGATCAACGCTCACAATGGGAAAAGTATTTACCGCTAGTAGAGTATGCCTACAATAATATTGTACATACTTCTACGGGGAAAGCACCTTTCGAGATCATAGAGGGAAGACCTAAAAGTCCCTTGCTACTGAAAGTACATGGGAAGATCTTCGCTGCCGATGAGTATAGCCGTGACCTACAAGAATATTTTCAAAAGATTAGGGAGGCTATAGCCATCTCTCAACAAAGGCAAAAAGCTGCTGCTGATAATTACAGAAGAGCCTTAATGTTCAAAGAAAATGATTGGGTCTTACTCAAGTTTCCTAAGGCTCGATTAAGGCAAACGACGGGCAAAAATCCTACGGGCCATCAAAAGTATTATGCTAAACTAGCAAAAAGATACTATGGTCCTTTCCAAATCTTGAAGCCCATCAATGAGACGGCTTATCAACTCAAGTTGCCCAACCATTGGCTTATAAACAATTCCTTTCATGTAAGCCTACTTAAGCCCTACAAAGGAGAGCCACCAACTGAACCAATTATTGAAGACCCTCCCGAAGTCGAAGACCAAGAAGAGGTGCTACAACCCGAAGCTGTCCTTCGGCATGAAGACAAGGTACTACGACATGGTAAGATAATCCGACGGTATCTTATTAAGTTCAAAAATTATCCTTTTGAAGATGCTAAGTGGATGCAAGGAGTACAACTTAAGGATAGTATGAACCTTGTCAATGCTTACAATGCTACATTAGAGTAAGCAAATGTACAAAATTCTTTTAAATGACTCATGTTTTTGTCTTATATGACTAGTCCTCTTTTTAATTGTGCCCAAATTTAACTAGTATGCATGCTTAGAATCATGTTTGTGATGACGACGTCTCTCAAACACCAAGTAGAATTTGTCACTCTACTTTGGGAAGAATGAAATGGACTAAAGAGCAGACATGCTTGCGACAGCTATGTCTCCCAAGCACCAAATGGATTAGTCATCCATCTTGGAAAGATGTCGTAGGGTAGAAAAGGGATCCTCTACCCGCTAAGTACGATTGACTAATGACTAAGCCTTTATCTCTTCTACCTCATAGTCGAGGACGACTATGATTTCAAGAGAGAGGTAATGTCATAAAATCTAATATCTAACCAACCCAAATGATTTTCTCATATTAAATTGATCACTTAATGTGAGAGAATAAACGGGAACAAGTGTTAAGATATAGATATGTGCTTATAGATCTATCTCAACACGGGGCCAATAGTAAAGGGGCCCAAATGGGAGATGGTCTATCAAGAGCAAGGCTAACCAATGGAGCATAAGACCTTAGGGTTAGCTTCATTGAAGACCTCCAATAATGTGTGAAAAAGTCCTTTGACCTTAGGTAAGCTAGGGCTGAGCTTGAGGTGGGAACCCGGCCCAAGCTCGAGGTGCTTGACCTGCTTGAGGTGCTTGTCGTGCTTGAGGTGTTTGTCCTGCTTGAGGTGCTTGATTAAGGTGCTTGAGGTGCTTGACTTACTCCATGCTTCAGGTGCTTGACTTGCCGCTTGATTAAGGTGCTTGAGGTGCCTTGACATGCTTGCCTGAGATGCTTGTGGGAATACCCCCTAGTCCAAGTGCTTTGTCATGCTTGATGACTAAGGTGCTTGAGCTCCTAAAGTCAAAAAGATCCCTACAAGGAGGGGGGCGAGCCTACAAGGGGGGGGGATGAGAGAGAACACACACACACACACACACACACACACACACAAGGGAAGCCCCAGCTTGAAGAGGCAGCAAGGACACTTGTCAAGTTCCTCCTCATGTTGCCCTCATGGTGTGCCTGAAGCCTATTGGTTGGCCACCCAAGGGGTCCAATGATAATTTAGGATATTTAATTAATTGATTTTGCATTTATCAAGTCCTCTCTCTCAAAGGGGAAAGGGGGACACTTGTCCCAAGGCTACCCCTGTTGCTTGTAATGGCTCCTGCTTGTGATTGGCTAGGTCTGGAGGGGTCCAATGAGCTTCAAGCATGAGCTACAAGGGGGGGTCGACCCAAGCAAGCTAGGGGGGTGCTTAGGGGGTATACTCACCCACACACACTCACAAGCACTCTCATGGTGTGCTATGCAAAGGGCAAGAGCTCCCTCTCCAAGCAAGTAGAGGTTGAGAGCCTACACCAACACTCTTGGCTATGGAGTGCAAATCCAACCAAGAGCCATGCTTCAATGCTTGAGCTTTTCATCTCCTTCTTCTTCATTACTATGCTATTATGTATGCTAGCTCAAGAGTTATGATAAGTGAGGAACTAGCTCTTTCTCGTATGAAATGTTTCTTCTTCCTCTTCGCTACCCTCAATCCCTGCTAGCTCTCTCCACCTTCGAAGGTGTTTGAGGTCTTGGGAGTGAGGCTTGGTATAGTTAAAGCTTTCTTCAAGTTTAGGTTATGCTATGATGGTGATGCATGAAGCTTTCCATCTTCATTGCTTCACCTAGGTCACAAGGAACACAAAGAATGTATTGTAACAAGTCTCTCTTTATGGGAGAAATCATAATACAAATGCCTATTGGAGGGGGGACCGGCTCCACATAAATCCGGTCCTCAACTGTTGTCATGTTCTCTAAATTCTCTCTCTTGCAAAAGTATTGTCTATGCCAAGTTAACTAATTGCCATGATTATGTTGCTATCTTCAATTATGTCTACCCGCTATGCTCACAAAATCATTTCTTGAAAGTAGTCTCATTAAATTCCGCTACTCTCAAATTGAATAGGCAAATTCCATTACATTTATAATCAAGTTTGTTAAGTTTTATAATCAAGTATCAAGTCTTATAATCAAGATTAAGTTTATAATTGAGACTTAAGACCGTGTATATTGTGAGCACCTCCTCTCGCTCTCTTCTAGCTCGAGATGCACTCATAACAAACAATGGCATTGCCACAATGTTTTAATCCACCTTCAATTGGGAATGTATATTCAACTATGGCATTGCCAAAATGTATTTACTATGCCTCATCAGAAGGTAGACGTATAGACACGTTCTTTATGCATTCACGTTTTTCCTACAAACTTGAGAGAGGGAGAGAAGTGCGAGAGAGGGAGAGATGTTTGCTACCATATGAATGTGTGTGCAATTAAGGAGAAATAGATGAAAGGATATATCTTGGGATTAGGTTGAATGATACTAGAGAAAAGGATTGATGGCGTGCAATACGATCATATGCTATTGAGTTGGAGTGGATTGTCATAAAAAGAGGGTAGAATGATGGGTTGTAGGCTACAATGCTCAAGGCTCTAGGGGGGGATGGCTGTGGATGGCAATAAGTGAAGGTGGCGGTTGCAAAGTTTAGGGTCTCTCTCCATACTCAAGGTATTGGCAAGCACCACTCATGATGCCGCTTCAAGACTGCCTACTCATTTATGCAAGGTTTGTTTTGTGTTTGCCTCACACTACAATCATAGTTCATTGTGGTGATAAAAAAATTGAATCCATTCATCGATAATCACTAATCACTGATCGTGCCAACCTACTGGCAGGTTGTCTATTATATTCATTTAGTGGTTGGATTCCCCCAACTCAATAACGGCTCCCTCCTACTATTGGCAGGTTGTCTATTATATTCATTTAGTGGATGGATTCCCCCAACTCAATAACGGCTCCCTCCTTAGTTCTCCATATACTGCATCAACCAAAAGACCCTGCATTCGATTCGAACCCACACCCTTCAGGGATTCACTCTTGCACCCGACAACCTACACCAAGTGAACCTCACCGCCTTGTTGCTCTCCTAGAGCACTTAAACTTTATAAAAAAAAAAATTCGTTGTTTGCTCTCCCCTCGTTCACCTCCCTGCACCGTGGTCCACCGCCTCCCACATGGCCTTCTACTTGGTTCACGTCCGCCTCCTGCTTCGTCCCTGCCTCCGCCTTGTGCTTTGCCCCTCCCTTCCTGCTTCGAGCAACGCCTTACTCGTCGCATCTAAGTCCCCTTTCCACTTGGTTTGACATTTTGTTAGCATGTTATCAACACCATGACTTGCAAGATACACGTGTACATTCTCTCTCCCAAAACAGGCAGGCTGGGGTGGCACTTTAATTGTACACAAGACGCAAGATTACGGGATGTCGTTTGCCGTTGCAAATGTAGGACATAGACTCTGCAAGGGAGTTCTTTCCAGCCCGTTTACAGGCTGAGAGATGGATCACCAGCTGGGGCTGATGAGAACGAATTCACAAGACGACAAATTGCGCACAAGTTCCTCCTGTGAATGGGTTGGCAGAAACAGCAGTCTAGGCTCGCCACACGCACACCTTAAGCCCCAACTCATCGAGGCTTCTATGCGTATCAATGGCGCGCACATTTCTCCTTTGATGGAAGAAGAGCTTAATCAAGAGCAAAGTCCGAGGAATGCCAATGATACCAGGAAGGTGAATGTCGCCGCTTTTGCCACCTCCTCTCAACCACAGTATGCAGGAGGAAATGGTGTGTCCATCCAAGAGGAGAGGCTTGCTTTTGTTGCCCAATTGCGTGCCTGCACCAAGACAAAGGACCTTCACAAAGGCACTAGAATACACATCGAAATTTCGAGAAAGGGTTTAATCAAAGAGTGCTCAGATGCTCTAGTCATCATGTATGCAAAATGCGGTGCGCTTGCAAAAGCAAAAGCTTTACTTGACATGCATAAGAGTATGAGTGCTTTTCCTTGGACTGCACTCATTGCAGCATATGCAAGAGAGGGCCATGGTCAAGATGCCTTGCATTGCTTGGAAAACATGGAGCTTGCAGGCATTCCTTCGGATGCAGTGACCTATGCTTGCATCTTGAAAGCATGCGGCACAATCGGAGCACTTGACAAGGGTAGGCAAATTCATATTCAAATTTTGAGGCAAAGTTTACTACAAAATGATATTGTTCTATGTGGTGCCTTGGTGGACATGTATGTGAAATGCGGCGATCTCTCAAAGGCATGCCACGTTCTTGAAGAGTTTCCCTCACGCGATACCATCTCCTGGAGCTCACTCATAACTGGTTATGCACAATTTGGCCAAGCAGAGCAAGCGCTTCAGTGCTTTGAATGCATGCAAGAGGAGGGTATTTCTCCTGATGCAGTGACTTACACCTGCATTTTAAAAGCATGTGCAGATATAGGAGCCTTGGATAGGGGAAAGCAGATTCATGAAGAGATAGTGAGACATGGATTGTTGAAAAATCACATTGCTCTGGGCAATGCTCTTGTTGACATGTATGCCAAGGGCGGAGCTCTCTCAAGGGCAGAGGGCGTACTTGAAGAGCTTCCCCATCGGGATGTCGTCTCTTGGAATGCACTGATCACGGGCCTTGCAGCCCATGGCCAAGGCCAGCTAGCACTTAAGTCTTTTAACCGGATGAAGCATGAGGGCATCATGCCAGATAACGTGACTTATCTTTGTGTCCTCAAAGCATGTGGAATAATAGGAGCTATTGAAACAGGAACAGATGTGCATGATGAGATTACAAGAAAGGAGTTGCTACAAAATGACATTGTACTCAGCAATGCTCTGGTGGACATGTATGCCAAATGCGGTGCCTTTACAAAAGCAAGAACTGTTCTTGAGGAACTCAGGTCTCGGGATGTTGTTTCTTGGAATGCCTTGATCACAGGATATGCACTACATGGTCAAGGTGAGCAAGCACTCCAGTGTTTTGAGCTTATGCAGCTTGAGGGCATCTCCCCAAACTCGGTGACCTATCTTTGCGCCATCAAAGCATGCGGCTGTAGTGGAGCTTTTGACAAAGGAAAACAGATTCACAACAGAATTGCAAGGGAGGGAATGCTGCAAAAACATACGGATCTTGGTAATGCTCTTGTGGACATGTATGCTAAGTGGGGTGCGGTTTTAAAGGCAGAATGTGTGCTGGAAGCGCTCCCTTTTCGAGACATTGTAACTTGGAACACACTTATTGCTGGTTATGTAGAAGATGGTCAATATGAGCAAGCATTGCTTTGTTTCGACTCCATGCATCGTGAGGGCATTCCTCCAGATGCACTGACTTTCACTTGCATTTTGAAAGCATGTGGGCTTTTGGGTGCCCTTGATAAGGGAGAAGAAACTCATGAAAAGATTGCGGGACAAGGGCTGCTGCAACATAATCTCGTGCTGGGCAATGCCCTTATAGACATGTATGCCAAGTGTGGTGCTCCCTTGAAGGCCCAACATGTGCTTGAGACGCTTCCTTTTAGGGATGTGGTCTCTTGGAATGCGTTGATTGTGGGCTATGCACAAGAGGGCCAAGACGTGCAAGCATTCGACTGCTTGAAACGAATGCAAAGTGAGGGGATCGCACCAGATGTGGTCACGCTTGGTTGTGTGATCAATGTGTGCAATCACTTCGGGCTGGTGGATCAGGGCCATGAATGTTTTGTAAATATGACCACCAAATATGTTGTAAAGCCAAACTTGGATTGTTTTACTTGCATGATTGACCTTTTTGGGCGCACAGGTTCCCTAGAAAAAGCAGTAGAACTGATTAATGCAACGGTGTTTTCGGATAGTTCCGTAGTGTGGCATGCTCTGCTGGGTGCTTGTCAGAAATGGGGTGATGTTAATGTAGGAAGATGGGCTTTTGAAAGAGCAGTACAACTGGATAGAAGTGATGGGGCAGCTTATGTGCTCATGGCAAATATTTACATAGCTGCTGGAATGCAAGAAGACGCTGCACATATTGAAGCTATGAGGGTGACGTATACAACTAGGGTGTTGTAGTCAGTGAGTTTATCAAATGCTCGTGATTTTTTTATTCCCTCATCATTCATGCAGAGCTTGCACAAGTTGCTCCAGAAAACGGGTCGGAGTATCGTAGTCAAGACCACTTCGAGCCTGACTGTTCACAAATGAAAATGACATATCAAACGTGACTGTCCACAAAGAAGGCAGCAAAATAACTATGCAGGTACCCGTAGAGGTGTGGATGAGCCAGTATCCACAAGTATCTGCCACAAGAAACATAAAGAATGTGCTGTGGCTGGCATTTTGCCATATCATTTGGGGACATAATACTGGTCTTGAAGTTACAAGTAATGATGGAAAGGCTAAACTTTGGGGAGGTCGAATGGACAAGAGGTTGCTCAACCAGATAGTCTATGTGATACTAAGGGCCCTTCCAGATAAATCAATGATGTATCCTTCGGACTGAAGTTGCCAGATACTTAGAAGGTTCACAATGCATTTCATGTGAGTCTATTGAGAAGGGTGAAGTGCCACTGGACAAGAGCCATAGGAGCAACCAGAGGTAGAAGAAACCGAGGAGATTCTTATACCTTAACACATCCTAGCACACAAGGAAAAGAAAGTGAAGGGTAAGCTGGTCCGTAGGGATCACCGAGCACAAAGAGGATCGTTTACCGAAAGTCGATCCATAAAAATCTCGAAAGGTTGTCATGTACCATGGTTGTTTGTATCCAAGTGTTATCCATGTTCCACACGTGCAGATTGAGATTATGAAGGTTTACGAATGAGATTATCTCTTTCAGCTTCAATATTCTCAATCTTCTTGTGTCACTGGAGGATCCAACTGCTGGGTGCATGATGATTATAGATATTGATTACATAACACCAGCTACAACTATTGCTTGAGGTAAATATATGAAGATGGACATTTGAAGGAGCTGTACAACTGAATAGAAGTGATGGGCTAGCTTATGTTCTCATAGCAAATATTTGTGTAGCTGTTGGAGAGTGGCCAAGATTCTCTTTCCAAGTGGCCAATTTCTACTTGCTGCTGAATGTCTGAGCGCCGTATTATTGTGGTTATTGTCCATCCGCGTGTGACAGAAAGACCGGCCCAAGTTTGCATATATTGGCCTGTCAGCTGCCCGCGCGTGACACATAAATTTGAATGGCAATGATTGGCATGTTGCCATATTATCTGGGGACATAATGGTTTTGGATTTACAAGTGATTATGGAAAAGCTAACTTTGTGGAGGTCCAATGGACGAGAGGTTGTTCAACCACATGATCTATTCTTTCTTCCCAGGTCAAAGATGCGGCATTGTTCATCACTGATTGTTGGACTCAAGTCTGTTTTTACCGAGTTGATTTAACATAGTGAGGCGGTCTGGGAAGGCTCTTGTGCTGCTCAATTGGGACCGAGGTAACTATAAGCAAGAGAGAACAACAAACAGCCAAACAAGAGGAGGGGTACCACTTAGTTATCGGATGCGAACTAAGATGCAAGAGAAATTTTATCTCAACCAAGAAAAGGTGCAACAAAACACACACAAGCAATCTCATACCAAGATACACACCAAATGGAGCAAGAGAGAGAGCTAAAGCAAAGGGAAGAGAGAGAGGAATGGAGCTTGTGTAATACTTCGTTTGTGACTTACAAATGGAGATGACTCGTTATGACACTATCGTAGAGCTTGTACAAAACTAACTTAATGCTTATTGAATGCTAAACATTGTCAATATACACACATTGTCTTACGGTGTGGGAGATCTCTCACCACAATATCCTCTTACAATGGACACAAATTTAAATTAGTAGTTAGTATTAGTAGTGATTAAAAAGTTAATGATATATTTACAAATGGGTAGAATGAGTTGAATGGTTGAAGACAGATGGGTCAACGAAGTGAGAGAATCGTTATAACGGTGAGGCTTTGAAGAAGTTTTGAACTTACTTGTGTGTGTTCTCAAAAATGACTGTCAATCGTCTCACATTACAGATCTTGCAAAACTAACAAAAACAAGTACACACTTAACAGTAGCTAACAAAAACCTAATAATCTGCCCATTGCAGCCACTTAACAGTTCTCACACAACACAAAAAAAACAAAAAACAGATGAAAGAAAAGCTTCCAGAGGTAGCATTGAGTGCTCCTCAAGCTTAATGCAAGGCCTTCTCCGACAACGGCGCCAAAAATGTACGCTTTGTCGTACATATCGAAGCTGGGAATTTTTTTGTGCACTGTATGCAAGCTTCGAAAGGCTGCAAACACACAACTAAAAATATCCTAGCAAGCTCAAAGGGGCAGGGGTGTGTCACTCACTACTCAATGCTTCCGTCAAGAAGGATCCTGTGCTGTGAAGAAGGAGCCGTCGCAATGCTCTCTCTCTCTCTCTCTCAAGCATACAAACACACACACACACACACACACACACACACCTATGAGCACACGAAGGAGAAGGAGAAGGACACAAAGATGGAGCAAGAGCACTTCTTAGCTTACACCTAAGAGCATTAGGATTTTTAGGTCAAATGTACATTTTATAAGAGTTTGGCCCATTCACACATGGGCTTTCACAATGGCCGATCGTTGCAAAACTACTGTAAAAATAGGATAAGTGGTGTGTCTCTCATTGGCGATCACCTATACACCTATTGAACCGACAAGCCCGGTCCATGACTCAATCAAATAAATAATATGCGTCCGTCGAAAGTGATTGGGTGTTTGTGAGGGTTAACACTTATTGACATTTCAAGGGAACTATCTACAAAAGTTTTACAGTACCCCTTCCCAAATCTTGCTTCTTGTTTCTCTCATACAAAGTGTTGTCGCAATTCTAAGACTTACGTGATCACATCACGCAAGTCTCACAATTTCACATGTGATCACATCACAGGTGAAATTCACCATCCCTCAAGAAGTCTCAAATACCTTCTCAATCACCAAAAATGATTTCCATATTGTCTTTGTCTTAATCTGGTGCAAGGACCACCCTGAGGTTTAAATATGCCTTAACTCAACGTATAGAGGATGGGAATGGAGCTCAAATCTACTTAAATCCTAATGAGTCATATGGGTTAGGATGAATGAACATGATATAGTATTCAAAGAAGAAGTTAGGACCAACAAAAAAAGGAACACATACATAAATCAAAAGCATACTAAATACATAAAAATAAAAATTCTCAATAACGTGGATATTTACGGGACAAGCTATGATATCACAAGTTCGTGTAGAGGATATCATTGAACAACCTCCTCCTTTGAAACTTGATGGGTATGTCTTAACAAATTCAAAAATCATGTGGAGGATCAAGGTAGACAATGAAAACATAGGGGTATATTGTTGAGAGAATGGAGATTCCACTGACTTTTATGAACAACAAATCCTTAACCCAATATAGTTCATGAGTGGAAAATAATCTCTGTTTTTAGACAAGAGGAGCCACCTATGTTGCCACACTATAGGTTCAGAGATGAGAACAATAAAAACTTCCATATGATGTTTGAGCTACCTCCAAGGGATACTCAGTTAAGCATTTGATGCCAAACGAGGGGGGGGGGGGGGGGTCACTACAACAAAAAAATGCATATAATGTGGATTTAACATTGGGGATTATTTTATTCTTTACTTTTTTCACATTTGCACATACAGAAGGGTGTTGAAAGAATGTCTTTGAAAAATTATTTGCAGATTGAATAGGAAAAGGGTCCCCTTTATTGGTAAAAAATTTATAGATAAGGGTTATAAATAGTGCTTGAATGCATGTGATATATAGATTTTACATATACTGACCCCCCCCCCCCCCCCCCCCCCCCCCCCCCCCTCCCCTCCCCTCGCTATTAGACCAATAGGGGGTCAAGGGAGTCACAAATTTATAATACATTGTTCCAAAACTTAGGTACGAGAAATGTAGTTCCTCAAAGGGTTGGATTAGACAATGCAATAAGAGTCAGACCAACTAAACTTCAGAAATGGAATGGAAATGCATATGATCATTTTGGCTAGCTTTAACTAAGTGTTGCGGGCTAAAAGAGTTTATGACTTCCACACTCAACACAAGGGTTTTCTAGAAAGGAAGGCTCTAAGCTAGTTTCAAACTTTAGGAACTAGGACTTTCACAAATATTCACAATCTTATTAGATTAATTGTAGCATCTTTCTAAAAGATTGGAGTTAAGAATAACACAATAGCACAAACTTATTGCTTCAACAAAAATAGGGTGGGTAGCAAGGGACTGAGCTAGCTAATTACGACAATACGTAGCAAGATACCCTGAGTGCAAAATTCCAGATGAAGAGAGACTTATCTCTTTGTTTTTGGAGGGACTCATAAACAAGAAACTCTATGCAAGTCTATATAGTATGAAAGGTATCACGGTGGAGGCATGCATATTAGATGCAATAGACTTGGGTGACAATTACACAATACATGAATAGGTAGAAACTGTGAGGATGCAAAGGGCGATAGGATTTTATTTGCAATACCCATGCAAGTTATTCATGTAGTAACACCTCATATGGCTGAATACAAAGACATGTTAGAGACGATAAATCAGATGATCACAAGTCTACATAGGCAGATGCCATTGAGAGAAATGGGACAAGGGACACCTCTAGGACAACCAATGGGCCAGCCAAAGCATCCTAAATGATATGTAGTTGAAACTCACCATGAGACCCATGAATGCTACTATAGACCAAAGTATGATGAAATGTGCAATACGTTCCATAGAGACCACAAAGGCAACCCATACATAGGTATCGCCCTAACGTGGTTCAAATGCCAAAGTGAGTAGTGAAAATGGAAAGATCTCAGCCAATATTAGGTCAACAACTTTCCTTACTAGATAATAATATCATTTTAGTAAACCTTATGCAGCTAGAGCAGTAAGTAGAGGAGCAAGCTTTCGTTTCTATGACAACATATTTAAGAAAGCAACTCAACTCAACCTATGGAGGAAGGATGGTATGTAAGTCAACAAATTCCATCAAAGGCTAATATTGTGTACTTCATTGCAAATCTTGGAGCTAGACATCCTATGGCTAAGTAACAATTAAAGAAAAGGATAGGAGAGTGCCATAACTATGGAGTTTCAGATCATTGGAAAAATTGGTTGTATTTTGTCAAGAAAAACTTAGTGCCACCTAGCTTGTGTTGTCAAGAGTGTAGTAGAAAGGAAGGGCATTTCCCAAAGGATTTTCCTAAGAACCCAAACATCAAGGAAAATACCATTGTCAACATAGTTGAAGTGATACCATCGAGTTCATTTCATAGTGAAATTGCAATGCCCATAAAGGTTGTAACGAGAGGTCACGCTAAAGTCTAAAAACAAAATTATGTTCATGGAGTGAATGGAATAAAAAGCCTTCACAAGCTTTGATAAGAGCCCAAGGGCACAAAAATATGCCAAGGAACCAAAACTGCAACCTCAATCAAAGCAAAATCAAAAGATTTATCTAAAAAGAGAGACAAAACCACTAATGTCAACATAGAAAATTCTATTAGGAATTTGGGAGGATTTGTCTTGGTGGATAAAAAGCTCGAGCGAATCAATGACCAAGGCATATCAAGCTTTTCTACAAGCAGGGTAGAACTTGGAGAATATCTAGAAACATTCTCCAGACCCTAAGTAGAAACCCATGAAGCTTGAAGCATTCCAAAAGCTGGTAAAGATTATTCATAAAAAAAAATTGAAAATGCGATATCAAGGGCTAATAATTCTAGTTAAAATGAGGGAACAATAATATGGAATGTGGTATGGACAAATTTCTGCTTGTGGTGGAAGACTAGCCTGACCACCTATGGGAAGCTACTAGAGATGTGAATCATGGAAGTCACGCCCTAGGATCTGCTTCATTCAAAGAGTTGTGTTTAGATCATCCCCCCATCGAAGTGGATATCTAATCATTGTATGCATATTGGAGATATAAAAAATTTTAGGGAATTAAAAGAAAACACAACAAAAACCTTACCTATGTATAGGGGTGAATATGAGGAGCGATCATTAGTCTCCAACATTGTTGAGATGCACAAAGCCAAATAATCTTAACAATGCTAGGTTGAGTGCTAAAGCTTAGACCTCACCTATAATATGATCTTCATAAAAGTTGAAGAATCTTAACAAAGCTAGGTTGAGTGCTAAATCTTAGACCTCACCTAGAGAAAATTGTGATGAAAGATCTAATGCAAAATTATGTACTAGAGATGAGGAGAGATAAGAGCATGTACAAGAGACAAAGTAAGACAAGTCCTTAAAAGAAAACTATAAAATTGGTTCCTTCTAAGAAAATTTGGAGACTCTTGTAAAGAGGGCAATGTAACTCTACCTATAGTAGCTTGTATGTTACAGTTAAGTCTGTAGCCATACTAGACTTTGCAACAAGCATTTCCATAGCAACAAAATAAGTATGGGAATACTAGGAAAAACAAATGATACATGGGTCATGAATGAAGCTCCAACTTGGAGATAGACTTTTTGAGAAACTAATGGGATTGCTAGAAGGAGTGGTGATCAACTCTTGTGGTATTGACTATCAAAAACCTCCATTATAGTGGACTTTCCAACTATGAGGAGAGATGATTCAAGACTCTGGCTATAACTATATATACCTTAGAAAAGTTGGAGCAATCACACTAATAAGTTCAGAGGACTATTCTTATAGGGATAGTCTAAAATTCCACTTGAAGAGTTTGACTTTGTATCAATAAAGGAGACTAAATTTCCTTCATGCTTGAATGCTAAAACATATCCTTAGATATGTGGTGCTTTAGAGAATGATAGTTTACAAAGAGAAGATTGAATTTTGAAAAGAGATGTAGCAGATGAAGCGTATGCTTGAGCTATTTTTTGAGCATTTGTTCAAACCATTTGAGTGGACTCAAACATTAGCTACTATCGATATATGTGTGAATAAGAACTCCTAGAAAATTTTGTAATGAAGAAGGACATGATATAATCCCAATATAAGCTCTTGACTACTACAAGCATTGCTGGAAGGGATTAGCTGTCAAGACTATCTAACTTAATGAGTCACATGAACAAACATCCTTTTGAACAATTTGTACATCGTCAACATAGTCCCTTGACCAAGCATGCTTTAGAGCCACTACTACTTCAAGGATGGTCTTAGGACCATGCTCATTTTGTGAATTTGGGCATGTTTATGTCAACAATCATAACTTTTAACAACCACTACTAGAAGGATGGTCTTGGGACCATGCTCACTTTGTGAGGCTCGGCATGGTCATGTGCCCAAGCATGCTAACATATTCCCATGACCAAGCATGCTCTTGAATAATTACTACTACAAGAATGGTCTTCATACCAAGCTCACTATGTGAATATGGGCATAGTGATGCTAACATAATCCCATGATCAAGCTTAATTTCATGTATTTAGAAGTCTTGTGACCAAGCATCATGTGGCATTATTTTGCGATCAATTTTAAGATCATGCTTTATATCTTATTTTCAAGTCCCTAAATAATTTGTGCATTGATGATCTTGGGGTAAGTTATTTTGTTGTAATACCATGCCGACTTCTATGTATGGTTTGAGAACCAAGAGCCCCATGAAATTGCTCACTTTTTGGATTCAAAAACAGTCTTCCGACCAAGCATCAACAAAAATACCTTTGCACGATCTAGAGATATCAACAAGATAGGAAATAGCTATGCATACTCACAATCATATACATCCTATCTATGTGTGGATCCAAATGTATAGGATGAATTAATATGTGCAAACTATTAGAAGAACAAAATGATTGATAGAATGGTCCCATGACCAACTTAGTTCATACATTATTATATTGACATGATTATGGAAGGCTAAGAATTATTTATACTTGAGTACCTTAAGGCAATAATATCTAGTCCATTCAATGATTTAAAAAATCACAATTCTATTCATTCATGTTGGCCAAAGTAGGAATTGTGGACTAGAGCAAAAATTCATATAGAATCTCTCAGTAAAAGTAAACGAAGATGGAGAGGATGTTTCATGATTGTTGTAACAAGTACTTTATTATGCCAAACCCCATTGTCAAAACTAAGAGAGAGAATTTTCTAGTGTCTCAAGATTATGTTTTGTAGTTTCATGAATTGGACACCTAGCATAGAAGCTAACGCTTGGCAGGCAGGCACGGGCTAGATCACTGAGTGCACAAGAAAAGGCTCGCAGGCTGGGCTGGATCACTGAGTGCAGAAGAGGCTCATGTTAAGTATGGAGCCTGATTTACCCTTGTAATTTTCTGTTGTAAAAGCGCACATTTGTAAGGCCCCCATTATGAGGAGAAGCCATCGTGCGTGAAGGAAAATCACTCACCGGAAACCAAAATTTTCATGGACAAGAATCATGGGCAACTTTACAGGCCTCGGGGGCGGAGGCCCCCGAGACTTTTTTTTTCGCCGGAATATTATGGCCGGACGGCGGTCGGAAAGTGGTCGGAAAACAACCGCTGGGTTGGCCGGTGGCTGTAGTCAATGGCCGGTGGTCGGTGGTCGGAAGTCAATGGCCGGTGGCCGAATTCAAAAGCGGACTTGTCTTCTCAAGGGCAGCCACACATGGGCGGATTGGAGGGTCCGATTTGGACTTATTCGCACAAGGGCAACTACACATGGCTGCCTCTCATAAGAGAGGGCAGCCCTTTTGGCCTATAAAAGGAGGCCATTTCTACACACATTTCATAGTGTGAAGTTGATGCAACAAGGTGAGTGTGAGGTGGTGAGAATGAAGCAAGGCGGGAGCTCTATCAAGGGTTTAATCCCTTTGTAAACTACTTCTTCTGTTGAAGTGCTAAAGCCATTGAGTGGTTGCTTTCCCGTGGACGTAGCCCACATTGGGTGAACCACGTATATCGTGTGTACTCTCTCTCTCTCTCTCTACTCTATAATCTCTTGTGTGTGAAATCTATCTCTCTCCATTCAGTAATCTACTCAAATATCTATTTAGCTACGTCTCATTTCTTAACAACTGGTATCAGAGCAAGTTTTGCTCGTAGCTAAATTATCTCAAGGAAAGGATTCCTTGAATTGAGTGGGAGTTATGGCGGAGGAAGGGAAGCTCAAGATTGAGAAGTTCAACGGCAAAAACTACCAACATTGGAAGATGCAGATTGAAGACTATCTCTACCTGAAGGACCTCTATTTGCCACTAGGCGGTCTTGCGAAGAAGCCCGCAACAATGGCAGATGAAGCATGGATTGTCCTTGATCGAAAGGCACTGGGAACAATCCGGTTAAGCTTGGCGTCAACGGTGGCCTTCAATGTTTCGGAAATGAAGACCACGGAGGACTTGATGAAGTCACTTGACGACTTCTACGAGAAACCATAGCATTCCAATAAGGTATTTCTTATGAAGCGCTTGTTCAATCTAAAGATGGCAGAGAATGGTTCAGTTGCAGAACACCTAAATGACTTTAACACAAACATAAGTCAACTTCGATCATGAAAATCAATTTCGATGACGAAGTGCGAGCTCTCCTTATACTATCATCTCTACCGGATAGTTGGGACAGCCTTGTGATGGTTGTAAGTAATTCTATCTCTGGCACAAATACTCTTAAGTTTGATGATGTTGTGGGTGTTCTCCTAAGCGAGGAAATGCGAAGGAGAAGCACAGGAGAATCATCAAGTGTTGCACTATCATTGGAAACAAGAGGAAGGCCTAAGGAGAGGTTCAAAAACCAAAAGGGTCGTGATCGCTCAAGGCGGAGCAAGTCACGCACAAAGTTAGTTCTTGAATGTTGGAACTGCGGCAAGAAGGGCCACGTCAAGAAGGATTGCTGGTCCAAGAAGAAGAAGGAGACAGAGTCTCAAGACAACAAGCCAACATCGGAGGCCAATGTGGCAGGTAAAGTAGAGCAAGATGCTCTAATTCTCTCATTAGACAATGTGTCTAATTCCTGGATAGTAGATTCCGGGGCTTCATTCCATGCGACACCACACAAGCAACATTTCCAAGACTACACCAAAGGTAATTTTGGGTATGTATACTTGGGAGATGATGAAGCTTGTGAGATTGTCGGCAAAGGTACAGTCTGTAAAGAATGAGGATGCAAGAGAGCTACACAAGACAAGCACAAAGCACACAGAGATAGAAAGCTTCTTCTTCTTCTTCACAGAAAAGAGAGTACAAAATGACTAAGTGCTAAAGCTGAAAAGTAGCACATATGTACATGCGGTCACTAAGTGTGAACTCGCTAGAAGCGTACTAGGCTGGCACTATAAGTGTAGTCCAGCTGTAGAATCACTGGCAGAGATCCTCCGTGTCGGTCACCTAACGCGCCAGTGAGTAAATGCCGTAAGTGGCCAAGACCCGTAGTGGATGCCAGCTCAAGGTGTAGAGCTCGACATCTCAACACTCCCCCTCGAGCTCTGCATGTCGCAGAGTCCAAGCATAGTCCGGAAACGTCGAAGCTTCTCGGCTCCGAGGGCCTTGGTAAAGATATCCGCTATCTGCTCCTCTGTGCTGACGTAGACCAAGTCGATGTCGCCCGCCAACACTCGCTCTCGAACGTAGTGGTAATGGACCTCTATGTGTTTGGTCCTGGCATGGAACACTGGGTTCCTAGCCAACTGCATGCTGCTGAGGTTGTCACAATGGATGAAAATCTGCTGGTCCACCTGCACTCCCAAGTCCTCAAGTAATGTGCGTAGCCAAGCTACCTCGCATGCCGCAACTGCTGCACCTCTGTACTCGGCCTCTGTGCTCGATAAAGCAACCGTAGGCTGCTTTTTGCTGCTCCAAGTAACAGCAGCACTCCCAAAAGAGAACATGAAGCCACTCGTAGATCTCCTATCAACAATGCTACCTGCCCAATCTGCATCTGTATACCCATACAATGCTAATGGTGCATCTACTGCATAGAACAATGCGTAGTCAAGAGTACCTTGCACATACCTAAGTGTGCATCGTACTCCATCCAAATGTGGCTTCCTCGGAAGCTGCATGAACTGACTCTCCAAGCCTACTGTGTAGCTCAAGTCTGGCCTCGTGATAGTCAAGTAGATTAGACTACCCACAATCTTCCTGTACATATTGACATCCTCAACAACATCACCCTTCTCTGCACTCAGCTTTGCATTCACATCCAAGGGAATGGAAATCGGCTTACAATCAGCCATACCATACTTTGACAACATGTCCAAAGCATACTGTCTCTGTGACAGCCATACACCCTCTGGAGTCCTGATCACCTCAATGCCAAGAAAGTAGCGCAACTCGCCCAAATCTTTCATTTCAAACTCCTGTTTGAGAAGACCCTTCACATGGTCAATCTCCATAGCATTGTCACCAACAATAATAAGGTCATCTACATATATGGTAATGACCACAATCCCCACATCACTCTCACGTACATAGAGTGAATGATCAGCATGAGCTCTCCTAAAACCAATACTGACAAGATACTTGGCAATCCTGTCATACCATGCTCTAGAGCCCTGCTTCAAACCATACAAAGCTTTGAGAAGTCTGCATACATAATCTGGGTAACCTGGATCGACATAACCAGGTGGCTGATCCATATACACTTCCTCTTGCAACTCACCATTCAAGAAGGCATTCTTTACATCCATTTGATGCATAATCCATCCTCTAGATGCAGCCACTGCTATGACAGCTCTCACAGTCGTCATCTTTGCAACTGGAGCAAAGGTCTCCTCATAGTCTATGCCATACGTCTGTGCATAACCCTTTGCGACCAGCCTTGCCTTGTGACGCTCAATGTTACCATCAGCCTTATGCTTGGTTTTATACACCCATTTACAGCCAATAGCTTTCTTGCCACTTGGCAATGGCACCAACTCCCATGTGTCATTTGCTTCCAATGCAGCCATCTCTTCATTCATTGCATCATCCCAATGCACATTTCCAACTGCATCCTCAAAACATGTGGGCTCCACATCCTGTATCACCTTAGCCATGTAGGCTTGGTGATGCACTAGATACCCATCATAAGTCAATTTCTGAACTGGATTTCTGACTCTATTAGATCTGCGCGGTCCTGGGTCACTCCTTTGCCCTCTAGCATCTTCTTGTACTTTCCTTACACCAGGTGTCCTGACAGCCGGAATTCCAAATTCCTCATCAAGACTTTGTTCAGAACCATCTGAATCCATGTCTACATGTGAAAAACCTGATGATGCATCAACCATAAAGGGAGGTTCATCAACCTTTTCCTTTCCTTTTCGTGATACATTCCCTGTACCTGTTGGTGGAGTAACCTGCATACGTAGTCTACCATTCCATGGTTTCTCAACAGAGCCACGAGAAGAGGACTCTTGTGGTCCACTCAAAACCTGTGACTGTGGCCTCACATTTTGTACAACCACATCATCTTTTACATCAGCCCCAATAGTGCCATGTGCATTACTGTACCAGCTGCTCATCTCATCAAAGACTACATCTCTGCTCACTCGTAATTCTCGTGTAGTAGGATTGTAGCACCTGTACCCCTTTTGTTCAAGGGAATATCCCACAAGAATACATTTCTCTGCTTTAGGATCCAATTTCCTATGCAACTCATCTGGTACATGCACGTAAGCTATGCAGCCAAACACTTTCAAGTGTGCCAAATCAGGCTTTGTACCTGTAAACTTTTCCTCAGGTGTTACATCATGCACCGCAGCTGTAGGTGTCCTGTTCATAATGTACACAGCTGTATTTACAGCTTCAGCCCAGAAATGATGAGGCATGTTCTTCTCATTCATCAATGCACGTGCAACCTCTGCAATGTGCCTGTTTTTCCTTTCTGCGACCCCATTCTGCTGTGGAGTATATCTGCATGTAAACTGCCTGTGTATACCATGCATTCGCAGAAAATCTGAAAAATCATTGGAGAAGTACTCTCCCCCTCCATCTGACCTCAATGTCTTGATTTGCATATCTATCTCCTTCTCAATCATGACTTTGAAGTCTTGAAAGTGACCAAACACTTCACTTTTGTTACGCATGAAGTAGACCCATACTTTCCTTGTATGGTCATCAATGAAAGAGACATAATACCTGCAACCATGTATACTTGCAGTATCGGTTGGACCCCAAACATCTGTGTGCACCACCTCAAGTGGCCTTTTACATACATTGCGCTCATGTGGAAATGAGCCCTTTGACTGTTTTCCAAACTGGCATGCTGCACACACTTTATGCATACCATCCACCTTGAATTTGGGCAAACCTTTTACAATCTGTTTTGATTGCATGCTGCGCAATCTCTGCTCATTGACATGGCCAATACGTTTGTGCCAAATGTCAACATCAGCCACAACACCTGTGCCCTGTGCAAATAATGCAGCTTTTACCTCAGGCATGTCTACATTCAGCGTAAACATTCTGCCCACACATTTTCCCTCTGTGATCAGCTTACAGCCATTCTGGAAATCTTCTACATAACAGCCATTTGGATTGAAGCGAACCTGCAAACCCTGCTCAACCATTTGTCCAACAGAAACAAGATTCTTTGTAATGTTTGGGACATGAAGTACATCTGCTAAGTACTTTGATTTCCCACTCTTCGTATTTAGAGGTATGTCCCCTACATGAGCAATGGGGTGAGCTGTGTCATCTCCTGTCTGCACATAGCCTGACACATCTGGTTTGCGCATATCTCTAAACCACTCTCCACGAGACGTCATGTGATTAGAGGCACCTGAATCCACATACCAAACATCATCTTGGGTGGAATTCTCTGCAGTCATTGTATTCATTACATGTTGCATAACAAACATGCGCTCGTTTTTGCTGTCATCTGCATCTCTGCTAGTAGATGCATAGTTGCCCTGTTCTCTCTTTCTACTTGCTTTTCCCTTTGGACAGTCACGTGACATGTGACCTCTTTCACCACAAGTCCAACATTCTCTACTATCTAGAGTATGTTGCTGCCTGCTTGATCCTGCACCACGACCTCTTTGACTCCCCCTGCCTTGAGACTGGTTTCCCCTGCCACCTGTATTGTTTTGATTTGATTGACCTTCCAGAAATTGGCCCCTGCATCCCCTTGGGCCTCGACCACGACCTCTACCTCTACCTCTGTTGGAGTTAGAATAGAAGGCCTGTTCAGAATTATTTCTGCCATGAGAAGAAGATGTGTCAAGGTTCTTCTCCTCAAGAATAAGCATAGAAATCAAATCTTGGAACACGGGGATGTCGTCTCTTGTATTCATGGAAGACCTAAAATGTACATACTCATCTCTTAGACCATCCAAGCATGCACGGACAATGTCATCGTCTTCCACTGAGACTTTAATAGATCCAAGAGCCTCAATGATACTCTTGATCTTCAAGGCATAATCATTGATTGAGAGGTTGTTCCTCTTAACCTGATTTAGCTCCGACTTTAGTTGAAGCTTCCTGGCCTTGGTGTTCACCTCGAACACTCTGCCTAAGTTTCTCCATGCAATGGCGGGGGTTTCAGCATCCTGTAGATAGCCCATCATGCCATCTGTGATGCTCATAGACAGCCAGTACATCACTTTGCTTTGGCCTTGTTGCCAGTCCCTCAAAGCTTTCCTTTGTTCTGCTGTAGCATTTACCTCGGGAATCTCTGGTTCCTTTTCATTGTCTCCTTCTACATAGTCCCAATAACCTTTTCCTTTTAGGAAATTTGTTATTCTGAACTTCCATGCAGGGTAGTTATTTTTCTCAAGCTTCTCAGTAACAATCTGACTAAAACCGTCAGACATCTTGAAGCACTAAGACAAAATAGCTGCAATCTGTAAAAACCTGCAAATCTGCTGAACCTGCTATCGTGGTTCCTGTAACGCTTTCTACACTCAACGAGTGTCCACAATCAAGCGTACATACAACCACTGTACTTGTACAGTAAATCTCTGTATACTGCACTTTGGAGACCTGTTCAGAACGAAGGGATTGTGATGCTCTTGCTCTCTTAGCCTCTCTTGCCTGCACCAGGCTCTGATACCATGTAAAGAATGAGGATGCAAGAGAGCTACACAAGACAAGCACAAAGCACACAGAGATGGAAAGCTTCTTCTTCTTCTTCACAGAAAAGAGAGTACAAAATGACTAAGTGCTAAAGCTGAAAAGTAGCACATATGTACATGCGGTCACTAAGTGTGAACTCGCTAGAAGCGTACTAGGCTGGCACTATAAGTGTAGTCCAGCTGTAGAATCACTGGCAGAGATCCTCCGTGTCGGTCACCTAACGCGCCAGTGAGTAAATGCCGTAAGCGGCCAAGACCCGTAGTGGATGCCAGCTCAAGGTGTAGAGCTCGACATCTCAACACAGTCTCTGTCAAAACTGCTAACGGAAATGAATGGAAGCTTAAAGATGTTAGGCATGTTCCTTCTCTTCGAAAAAATTTAATCTCTACAGGACAATTGGACGATGAAGGTCACAAAATTGCATTCGTAAGTAAACGGTGGAAGATCTCAAAGGGATCTTTGGTGGTTGCCAAGGGAGAGAAAGTCGGTACACTTTACTTGTGTACTGTTAGCACGCAACCTTTAGCTTGTGCAGCGACTACAGAAGTTGACAGTGCGGTGTGGCACTACCGACTTGGGCATATGAGTGCCAAAGGAATGCAAATCCTTCAAACAAAGAAGCTTCTACTAGGTTTGAAAGAAGTAGACTTAGAGTTCTGTGAAGATTGTGTTTATGGTAAACAAAAGAGGGTAAAATTTCAAAAATCAGGAAATGAAAGAAAAAATAAAAAACTTGAGTTGGTTCATTCTGATGTTTGGGGTCCTGCAAGTACACCATCACTTGGTGGCTCATTGTTCTATGTAACATTCATAGACGATGCGACTAGAAAAACATGGGTTTATGTCATGAAGAATAAATCCGATGTATTTTCCATATTTCAAAGGTGGAAAGCCTTTGTGGAGAATGAAACAGGTACCAAGGTTAAATGCCTCAGATCCGACAATGGAGGTGAATATTGCAGCCAAGCTTTTGAAAGCTTTTGTGCTAGCAATGGCATTCGGAGGCAAAGGACAACCCCAAGGACACCTCAACAAAATGGGATTTCGGAAAGGATGAACAGGACAATCATGGAACGAGCACAAAGTATGCGGCTACATGCAGGCCTACCGCTTGAGCTTTGGGCGGAAGCTGTAAGTACGTCTGTGTACTTAATCAATCGGTCACCCTCAACGGCATTGGATGGGGGAGTTCCAGAAGAGGCATGGACAGGTAAACCGGTGAATTATGCATTTCTCAAAGTGTTTGGGTGTGAGGCTTTCATGCACCTGTATTTTTCGGCCTGTCTTCATACGCGTTTACCGCACGGAGTGATTATAGGTTGATTTTGCAGTTCAAGTCTTTAGGGTGTTGTTCTTACCTAGTGTATAGACTTCCCCCTGAGTTTGAGATCGATTCAATGATTCTAGATCCTGTTTCGTATAGCATTCGTTCGTAGTACAGATTTCAGTCACTTGCGTATTTTAGAACTTAGATTTGATTTCCTTAGTAGTGATTGTCATTAGAAGGTCGAGTAGGTGATTTGACACCCACCTAGTTGTTTCCATGCGCCTGCGGGTCAAGCTCCGTCCTCGTCTGACAAATTCTGTTGTTGGTTGAGTTCTCACTATTTAGCTTCCACTAGCGGCGTAACCGCCTTAACATTTGGCGCCGCTGTCGGGGACGAGAGCCCTAAGTAGGTGACCTTAGACTAATCCTACGAGGTGAGTCGTATAAACTACTTTGTATACTTTAGTTAGAAAAGATCTAGGAGTGGTGGACTCCGAAGATCTCGAGAGATACTAGGAAGTGGGGTATTCCTGGGTCTTCCGTGTTGACAGTATTTTTAGTTTAGCTTAGATTTATTTGTTGTTTTGTTGGTGTTGAGTAGTTGTTGATAGAAGAAGAATTTGCTAGTCCGTGAGTGGCAGTGGGTCTCTTTAAAATCACAATTACCAAACCCATTTTATGATTAGGAATAGCTTAGGTAGGACTTCATTTGATCCTGATCTAGAGCTAGTAATCATTGAAGTATTTGCTTGATATGGTTGATTGCATGATAGATCACTAAACCGTCGAGTTAGTAGTGAAACTTGCAATAAACAAAAGTCAGAGAAATTTTATGTGTATCTGGGAGTTGCTGAGCACTAGAGAAAGCTTTAGGAAGGATTCTGTGCCAAAAAACTGGAAATCTGCAACTTTAGACATCATACGCGTATGATGTCTAAATGACCAAACAGAGACCAAAACAAAAATTTTGACTTTACTAAAGTGTTCAAAAGGGGGGTTATACCCTAATTTCAACTTAAAACAAGAGCATTAACACTCAAAGAAACCCAAAAAGACAAGTCGGATTCCAAGAAACGCAAAGAAGAGGAAATTTTGGATTCATATCTTGTTTTTACATTCAAACCTGACAAAAACACTTGAAACTCAATTATAAACATTGGAGAAGGCTTAAAACCAAAAATAGTCAAAATCTGGGACAAAAGACATCATACGCGTATAATGTCTTTTAGCACATCCACTGCTTAATTTTGATATCTGACCTGACAAGATTGTTACAAACACTGTAGAAAGCATAAATATCAAGTCTTGACCCAAATTGAGGAAAAAGACATCATACGCGTATTATGTCTTTTACCTAATTTTGGACATATTTTGATACTTTGCCAACACAGATCCATTGTAATAGCTGTCTAGAGGTTATATTTCAAGTTTCATCCCATTTGGATCATAATTGACCCAAAACAAGTCAAAAGCGGAAAATTGCCAAGAAAAGCTTAAATTAGCCATAACTTGCTCAAACAGAGTTCAAACTGAATTTTGTGAGTGGACAGAGCATAAGGGGGCTACTGAGAGTGAGCATAACCAAAATAGTCCAAATCTGTGAAAAAAGACATCATACGCGTATAATGTCTTTTTCAGCATAACTGCAACAAAATTCTCACTTGATGAAACAGAAGTTGTCCAACTGACAAGATTAAACAATTGACCAAGTATCAATCAGTTTGGATCAATTCTGACCACAAAAACTTGGGAAAACAAATTGCCGAGACAGAAAAGTTAAAGTCCTTTTAGGGAATTGATGAATTTGAGATCGGGCAGGAATCTCCAGAATAACCAACCAAAACAAGGGGAACAAGCAAGTGTCATATCAACCGAGGGAAGTGTAAACCAAAGTTGGGTGCAACCATTAGAGCCGATCTTTGAAGGAAGTGTTTCTGATACTTCTTCGGAGAGATCTTACGAGATTTTCACCGAACACTTGGAACACTTGAACTTGAACAACAGAGAAAATATGGCAGCAGGATCATCAAACCCTTCCGCCACAATGAAGCTATTGTTCATAAAATACCAGTACGACAATGAGCAAGGTGCCAAGATCTACAAAGATGGAATGGACCGCTATTGTGTAAAGATAGAGGAGAGACCTAGTGTGTTCAAGGACTTAGTGCCTGTGAGCTATAGCGGAGATAGATATCTAGATGACGAGGGTACCATGTACTTGGTAGTCCTAAACCCTAACATTGTGGACAAGTGGGGATTGATGGGCACCAAAGCCAAAGTAGATGAAGAACTTGAGGAGAAAGCACCAATAATGAACTTCCCTGATGCGAGGTTAAGAAGAGAGAATGAAACTACAAGGATCAACACTGATAACATCTATGTGGGGCTATACAAATATAATAATGGGGAGCAAGATCTCTATTATAGATGTGAAGAACCCTACACCGGAGAGTTGACAGACCAAAAAAGACTTTATGTCTTTACCTACACAGAGGGATCGGAAGTGAAAATTGCTGCTTACGACAAGTATGGGAGGCAATACTCAACAATGGGCAAGAAAGAATTAGAAGGATATACATACTTTGGGGGACCACTACATCAGTATTATGTTACTTCTAGCTCACAAAGACTAGCACCAACAAATGGAGTGCAAAACCCAATGACGACAGGAGGACAAAGAACTCAGGCTGCTGAATCTTTCAGTCAACCTCAGTACTCGAAGCCCGGACCAATGGGATCATTACATTCCAGAGAGTCAATGGATACGAATCGAGGTAGTGCAGTTCCAATCCCCACATATACCACTCCAGGTCCAAGGTTCGAAGCGGAACCATCACATTTACCTCCTAGTAGTAGATTCAGGGCAGGGGAACCGACAAGGGTAACCCATGAAGTCCATGATGCTAGAGAAAGCTTTAGCCGGGACACAGGAGCAATGAGATTGGTAGCAGACCATAGACGTATGAGACCATCTCAAGTAGCGAAGTGTATGCCAAAGAAGTATGGTGGTTCAGGAGATCCGTATGCACATGTGTCACTCTTTAAGCAAGTCTTAAGAGCTGAGCAGATAACAGATTTCCATACACAATACGAGGGATTTGGTCTTACTCTAGAAGGTACGGCATTGACATGGTTTCAACCACTGAACATAGGGGGATTCCATGACATTGACCATTTGCTAAGAGAGTTTGCTGAGGAATTCTCAAAACGAGGGATTAAGCACAATACGGTCTCACAAATATATGCTTTTAAACAGAGAGAACACGAAAAAGTGAAGGAAGCTTCACTTCGCTTCAAACAATACATTGAGAGATGTCCAGTGCGTGAACGACCACAAGATGACAGACTATCTGTTCTCTTCATTGAGGGATTGAGAAATGACACTCTCAGGAAGGACTTGCACTTGAAAGCTTGTACAAGTTTCGAGCAAGTAACGAGAGAAGCATTGTACTTAGTGGATAACTGTACGGTTTATGGAGAGGTGTCAACGGATACAGATTTTGCATCCAGTAGCTCTTCCTCCGTAGCGAGCGAGACTACCACTAAAAAGAATGTTCAAACAACAACCATGCCAAATGTAGAGCAAATGATAGAAGATGCTCTAAAAAGGATGGCACCATACCAAAAACCATTGCCAAAACCACTGAAATGGTGTGCGATTGAACAAAAATGGACAAACCATCCAACAAAGGAGTGCTATTACAACAAAGGGTATGTAAGGGATCGTCAGTATGCACCTCCTGCTCAATTAGCACCACCTCAGGTACATCCAGTACCTCGATACCCAACGGGAAATGTACCAGGACCTATGGGGATAGAAAGACCGCAACCGGTATTGGGACAACAACCGCCTTTACCAGGAGCAAGACCAGTGGGCATTAGATATGCACCAACCTTAGAGAATCAGGAAGAACAAGCCCTAGTGCCTGTTCAAGCCTATTATGAAGAATCTGGTGCACACATGTCTCCAACTGTGTATTACCCACCAGAAGAACCCAAACAACCAGAACCATGGGGCATGATTGGGAATGTTGGAATACCAACAGTTACAAGTGCTTCTGATGAAGAGAGATACAATTTGGACGCAAGAACATTGATGTTCATAGCTCATGGAGGGTTAACAGGACAAAGACCATCCTATCCACAAAGGACGAATCAAGTGGGACCAAGACCAGCACTAGGACCCTGTTACAAGTGTGGAGGTGACCATCTGATGAATGTTTGTCCACATACGGAAATCATTAGAATTAACGCTTATTGCACTGAGTGTGGGGTTACTCACTTCATTGAGGATTGTTCAAAGAATCCAAACAAAGTGCAAAAGACGACATTGAATATGCTAGAAACTATTCCTACCAGCAGTGGGTCTGAAAATGAAACTCTGATACCAACGCAAGTTGTTACTAGAGCTCAAGCTAAGAAAACCACTAGAGAACTTGAGAATGGAAAGTTAGCGACTGAAGTGGTTAGTCAAGGACCGCGGAGTCAGAGAAACACGTGGAAAGCTAGAAAAGCACGCATGAAGTTGAGAAAAGAACGTGAAGACGCTATTCTAGCTGAGGAACTAAAGCGAACTAAAGATAGATTAGAAAAACATGAGAGTCAAAACGGGAAACGAGAGATGAGCCCGGAAAGAACAAAACAAAAGAGTATTAAAGAAACAACGAGCTTAAGCTCAGGGGGATCAGTGCTAGTCGACAAAGTACACGAACCATTGGACGCACTGATGAGAGCTTACGAAGCTAGGTTAAAGAACAACCAAACACAAGAACAGAGGTGGATGACATACCCAAACGCGGAATTGGAAAAGCGGAGACTTGAAATGTGCCAGAGAATGATCGAAACTGCACAAGCCTTATTAGAACCACCAAGAGAAACAATGAATTGTGGAACAGAAAACCCAATTCAGCAAGAGACTATCATTTCACGGGTAGCTGAAAAGACTCCCAGTGCACAAAAGCCTGGAAATACACACAAGGATGACCGCATAGTATTGAACACAACCGATCAGGAGATAGAGAGTTTTCATCCAGTCATACAGAGGTCTTACGGAAGAGATGAGGATTACAATGAATTTTGGAAACAAGTGAGAGAGGCAAACTTTGCAAACGAGCTAAGTTGCCAAGCTAATCAGACAAATTGGGAAAAGGACATCAGGAATCCTCCCATAGTGGAATTTGAGGCAGGATCTCAAGTGGACTTGGATCTGCAATCTTACTGGGGAGATGGGGGCTCTGTTAGAACAATGGAGAGCAAACCTCATTCACTGAATACTTTACCTTCATACTTAGGAGAGTATGAAGCAAAATCCGAGATTAGAGCACTTCCCTCACGAAGAATCTCATCAGAAAAAGTCATGGACTGGCAAGGATTGATAGAGATCTTGTCAACACCAGTGACATGCACTATCACTCTAGCTGAGCTTTTGAGGCTAAGACCACATATGTGGACCACTGTAGGAAAATGCTTGGAGAAATTTGGGATAAAAGACCCAACATCGAGACTACAAGAGGGTATACAAGAGCTGAGCAAACCACAAAAGAACGCTAAGCCTGTACCCTTAAACAAGGTCGGAGAGTATTGCGAAGGTGAAGAGGGGAATACAACCTTACCAGTTGAATTCCAAGGAGTGAACACGATGGCAATACTAGACAGCGGAGCTGGGGTAGCCATTGCTACAAAAGAAATCTGGAAAAAATGGGGGAAACCAGCAATAAGGAAGACTAGGTTGAAACTCCAATTAGCAGATGGACACATGGAGAAACCTATGGGGTTATTAGAGAAAGTCGTAGTGACTTCTTGCGGCATTGAATACGAACATACTTTTGCTATTGTCGATTTTGGTAAGGAGAATAACTATGATATCATACTGGGAAGACCATTCATGAGACAGTTGAAAATGGTCCAAGATTGGGGCTACGATCACATATACCTGAGAAATATGGAAACCACTACACGTGTGAACCTGAGAGACCATAGCTACAAAGATGTGAACCGAACACCGGTAGAGGAGTTTGATTCAGCTACTTTGGCGGGATCCGAATTTCCAGCTTGGTTAGGTAAGCCCAAGGAGTTATGGATGTGTGGAGCCTCGAAATGTGGAAGTCTGAGGCGAGAAGAATATGTTTTAGAAAGGGCTATCGAAGACGAAACTTATATAGGAGAACCCTTTCCAGAGGACACGCTTGAACCATTAGAATGGACACACATTCTAGCAACCCTAGATGTTTGTGCAATTCCGGATGGTCCCACAACGAAATTTTGCGACAAGGACGGGTACGACGTGGTTCCGTACTTCATGTTGAGAACGTACTCGAAAAAGAAACTGAAAAGAACGATACACTGGAAAAGGAAAATGAAGAAGAGGTGTTTCACGACATTCCCGATCATCCAGAGTGGGGAAATGAAGCAGACAACGAGTCAACGGACAATTCAAGCGGAAACGAAGAAACTATAACGGATGTCCGATTTTATGATTTTCCGAACCAAACTAAACAACGCCAGAAACGCTATAGAGCAAAGAGAAAAATAAAGGGGGTTAGAACCAATCCGATGCCTCGAATAAGGGAAAAAAATCAATTCCTAATGCTAGTAAAGACAGAAGATTGTGTTAAGGACAAGATTTCTGGAAGAATGAGAGGCAATGATCAAAAGAGCTTACGAAAAGACAAAAGAAGCTCAAGAAATCAAGTTCAAAGGAATGAAAGGAAAACTGAAACAGAAAAATCAGAAAAGAACAAGCGCAACAGAGAACACACGGAGTCCAAGTTAGAACGTAGAAACGAGTACAGAGAGCTCAAGAAAACTCTGAAAGAAGTCTGGACGACAGAATTTGAGAGTGGAGAGGACGAAAACGCCAAAATCAAGGAAAACATGGATGTTCCCTCTCACTATAGGAAATTCACAATAGAGGATAGGAAGGTGGTATTAACCCAACCTATTCGAGAGAGAAGGGAGAACGAATCTTATGACGGACCGGAGGATGCAAAAAAAGTTGATTTAGCAGCTCCAGGTGAGACACCTAGACCGGTGTACATAGCCACAGATTTGTCTCCAGGCGAGGAAGAGAGACTTTTGAGTCTTCTCAGAGAGTACAGGGATGTGTTTGCATGGTCTTATAAGGACTTAAAGGGGTTGACCCATCGATATGCCAACACACAATCCCACTAAAACAAGATGCAAAGCCTAGCAGACAGAGACCATACACATATAATGATACGTTTGCTAAGCGAATCAAAGAAGAGATAGATAAGCTAATGGAAGCTGAATTCATATACGAGATTGAACACACCGATTGGGTATCTCCAATTGTGGTGGTACCCAAGAAGAACGGAAAACTCCGAGTGTGTGTCAACTTAAAGAAAGTGAATGCTGCAACAATCAGGGACAATTATCCCCTGCCGATAACTGATCATGTTCTAGAGCGTGTATCAGGGAAAACAGCATACTCTTTTCTTGATGGTTTTTCAGGATATAACCAGCTAGCCATAGCACTGGAAGATCAACATAAAACAGCTTTTGCAACGGAGTGGGGAATTTATGCTTATCGGGTTATGCCTTTTGGTCTAACCAATGCTCCCGCAACCTTCCAGAGGCTGATGACGCATGCTTTCAAAGAATACTTAAGGTTGTTTCTAGAAATATACATGGATGACTTATGTGTACATTCTCTTCTGAGAGATGAGCATCTAGAACACCTAAGAAAAGTATTTGAGAAATGTAGGACATATCGTATTTGTCTCAATCCTGAGAAATGTGTGTTTATGGTCCGACAGGGCAGAATTCTGGGACATATTGTCTCACAAAACGGAATATCCACGGATTTAGAGAAGATAAAAGTTATAGTGGATATGCCTAGACCAACCAATGCGAAACAAGTACAGAGCTTTATGGGACATTGCGGATATTATAGACGATTCATTTACATGTACGCTATAATAGGCCAACCACTTTACAGGCTAATAGTGAACTTTGAATGGACAGAGGAGTGTGAGGAATCATTCAAGAAATTGAAAGAGGCACTCATTACTGCTCCAGTCTTGAAATCACCAGATTGGGAGAAGATATTCCATGTGCATATAGATGCTTCGGCATATGCAATAGGATGCATTCTGGCTCAGCCAAAAGAAGGAAACATGGATTTTCCTATTTGTTACACCAGTCGACAGCTCAACAATGCAGAGAAGAATTACACCACAACAGAGCGAGAAGGATTAGGAATGATATATGCTGTGAAGAAATTTCGGCATTATCTTCTAGCCAACAAGTTTGTGTTTTTTACGGATCACCAAGCCTTGCTCTACCTAGTGAATAAACCATGCAATATCGGGAGAATAGTGAGATGGTTCATTATCTTACTGGAATTCGACTTCACGGTAGTAGTAAAGAAAGGAAAAACACATCTTAGAGATGATCATCTTTCGCGATTGACGAATGGAGAAGACCCTATAGGAGTAGATGACGACATGCCAGACGCGTACTTGTTCAACATAGAAATGATACCGAAGTGGTCTCAAAATGTCGTTAGTTTATTAACCTATGGAGGAGAGTTTGATAGAAGAGAATACAACCAGAAACATATTGCTATTCAGCAATCCAAGAATCTTCAATTGACTGCAGGAAGGTTGTATCAATTGGGAAATGATCATGTTTTACGACTATGCATCAATCCTGAGGAATATAATATATATCTGCGCGAAGCACATGTTCAGGAATGTGCATTTCATTGTTCAAGAAGGAACACATATAGGAATTTGTTACAATTGGGAGTCTATTGGCCAGGAATGAAAGAAAGCGTACATGAATATGTCACTGTATGTATTGTATGTTCATCAAAACCGCTAGCAGAGTATTCAAAATTATATCAGATAATGATCGCTCCGGAATGGAATCAGTATATTATTGAATATCTCACAAATAGAACTTTCCCAGAAGGAACGTCAAAAGCTCGTCAGAAATCTGTAGAGACAGAATCTAGAGATTACGCTTTAATAGGAGATCAACTCTATAAGAGAGGTAAAGACAACCAGCTTAGGATTTGCGCATCAGAGTCTGAGTATGTGATAATCCTGGAGCAAGCTCATGGAGGAGTAGGTGGAGCCCATTTCTCAGGTGATAAGACAACAAAACTTGTCTTAGCCGCAGGAATATGGTGGCCAACATTACATATGGACGCTGAGGAATACGTTAAACGGTGTGATGACTGTCAGCGGACCAAAGTACCACTTAAAAGAGATGATATGCCTCTTAGACCAATGATGGGGGCAAGAGCTTTTGCAAAATGGGGGATTGATTATGTCGGACCCATTTCACCTCCTGCATATAAGACTCATGCACAATACATCGTTGTGGCTACAGACTATCTAACAAAGTGGGTCGAAGCAAAGGCAACTCAAAAAGCAGATGCCAGGACCACGGCACAATTTCTATATGAATACGTCTTTGTACGATATGGATTGCCAATAGAAATTGTGAGTGATCGAGGCACACATTTTATAAATGAAGTGATAGAGATCCTTCTAGATGAATTCATGGTAATCCATAGGAAATCAGCCCCGTATCATCCACAAGCAAACGGACAAGCTGAAGCAACAAACAAAACCATATGCACGGTCCTCACGAAGATTGTATCTGAGTCGAGAACTGACTGGGACCAGAAGTTGCATTCAACATTATGGGCATATAGGGTAGCATATAAAACATCAATAGGAATGACCCCATATAACATGGTTTTTGGGCTAAATGCTATCTTACCAATAGAATTCTTGATTTCAACCTTAAGGGTGGCTAAGGATCTAGAGTGGACAGGGCACGAGCTTTCTGATAGAATAGATGACCTCGAAAAGCTAGACGAGCTTCGCCTAAAAGCTGTAGCTTCTATCTACACTCAAAAAAGGCGACAAAAGGAATTTTTTGATAAGCATGTGCGGACTAAAGAGTTTAAGGTTGGGGACTATGTCCTAGTTTACACTCTGAAACAGCATGCTAAGAAGCTTAAAAAGCGAGGGATGGGACCTCTAGTGATTAAAGATCTATCACCAAGTGGAGCCGTCAAGCTTTCTACATTAGACGGAGAAGAAATGCCCAATTGGATTAGTGGATGCAGAGTGACAAAGTATCTTTTGCCGCTAACCCAAGACATGCTTCTCAAAATACATCAAGAAAAGCTGCGTGTCCAGAAAAAGAAAAAGATTGTGGAGGAAGCGCAAGCCGAGGCGAAGGAAAGAATGGAGAAAAGAAGACTACTGCGTCAGAAACAGCGCAATGAAGGAGCAATACGAATAAACGCAGTCAGTATAACAGGAATGGATAATGACAAAGAAGAACCCATCATTGAATGCAAAGTAGGAACCAACCAAATCAAAGCCAGAGCACTTTTGGATTCAGGCGCTCAAACTAACCTACTTTCACTCAGTTTGTACAGACAATTGACAAATGACACTAAATTACAAACTGCTAAGCAAGAGTTAAAGAGTTACTCTGAGAATTCAATCAAAACTGTCGGATGCACAGTTTTACATATACAGATTAACCAGTATGTGTATCCTCATATGTTTTACGTGGTTGAAGACCAAGCTACACAACATCCATTATTGCTAGGACAACCATGGCAGAAGCAATACAATGCAATGATTGACTGGAGTTCTAAATCAGTGCTTATCAAATACGAAGGTGAAAGTCAATCAGTTATGTTCACCAAAGAAGCAGAGCCAACTCCAAAGGAAGAATCCAAGAACAAAGGTAAACAACAACCAGAGAAAAAGAAGAAGCAATGGCAACCAAAAGTTTCTATACAACTGGATTGCTCTTCGACGAGGAACTCTCAACAGTGGATAAGGAAGACAAGCAATAATATAGCAACTCAACCTTGGGAAAAAACAGAGTCAAAGTTGGTATGGAGACCAAAAAAGGTTGTGACAGAGAAAACAAAGGTGGAAAACAGAGTCTTCAATACCAGACAACAGAGTGATTCCAGACAATCAAGGACAGTGAAACAGATCTGGATTCCAAGGAAGTTCATGACGGCACAAGGCTATAGCAAGCAAATTTGGATCCCAAAGATTTGTAAACAGGAACTCCCTTCAGTACAATCAACGGAAACTCTTAGGTATTTCAAGTCGAGGAAATCAACACAAAGAACAAAGCAGGTTTGGGTCGCAAAGAGTTTGTGGCAAGCACAAGCGAAGCGGAAGCAGATTAGGATTGTGAAAAAGAAAAACAAGGTAAAGAAGAATCCATCTACTGATTCTACTACCGAAGTGCCAAAACCAACCCAAAACCCGACCACCAATCCTTCAATCAAAAAAAGAGCAGCTTTATTGGAAAGACTGTTGTATCGTCGCTCTACAATTGCATTGGGAACTTATGACCAAAACAACTACAATGCTTCGCCCACAGACACTTCATAGTCGTCCAGGAGGACTCAGACTAGGAGGGGGGGAGGTATATACAGGTATACAGGAGCTACAAAGCAGCTACAAGCGAAAAAAACAAAGAAAAACAAAAATTATATTACAAGGGCAGTGTCTTACATGATTTTGCAATTTTTATGTTTGATTGCGGATATTGATAATATTTATGCCCTTATATACCTTGTTTTGCAACAAGAAGAGATCAAATGATGAATTTGGGTCTCTAGACGTGTAAATATCACTAAATAAGAGTGTGTTTGGAGCTAAAAAGTGGTAATCCAAGTCCAAAAATCACAAATAAGTGTATATTCATATACACAGGATTACCAGCTATTTATTGTGTATGTTTGGAATTTTTTGCTTTCAATTTGCTATTTTCCTTTATTTTTTATGATTTTCTTAATAAAAGTAAAAGAAAAATAAAAAAGCAGGTGAAACGAGATCAGAAAAAAGAAAAGAATAGATGGTGATGATCCTAATGACAAGGGAAACCCATGGTAAAAATTGAGTACAATTCTGAAAAAGTTGCGGAAAGCCCGAAATGACAGAATTTTGGCAAAGTGGACAGATTTCTCAGAAACAGTCAAACGGAGTCCAAATTGAGAAATTTCAAATCCTAAAGTGCATTTCACGACGAGATAGGAGCACATGTCAAATTTGGTAACAAGTGATCCGAGAAGTCCGAAGTTAAGTATTTTTCACATCACTTTCAAGCTCATTTCCACTATTACCTTCTTGGAGAGAGCAAAGAGTACACAGGAGCATCCAACCTTCTACAGCCTTCTACGACTGCTACGAGAGCTCAGAGGACACCAGACATGAGAGGTAGACTCGTTGCCATAAGCTTTTGATGCTTATCGTTAACTTTTGTCGCGAAAACTGACCAAAACCAAGAAACAAGAGCAAACGGGGAATTCAGTAGAATGCTAGGTAGTGGCACAACCGCCTAATCAAACCTTGCAAGAACTTATAGGTGGGTTACCCTAGTATAGAAGATGGATTTCTAACACTCAAAGCTCGAGAAAGAACGACTGGAAAAACCCTAGGTCAACAGAGCCTGCAAGAGGCAAACATGAAAAAGTTGTCGAAACGACACAAAACTTCTCAGGAAGCTTAACAACATCGAGGGCAATGCAACCATGGAGTATCTCCAGGTTTGGACCACCAAAAGTAGGTCGGAACAACCGATTCGGCTGCGGACACACAAAGCGTCATTTTGGCATAACGGCTGAAATTGACGACCGAATGAAATGAAACTTCACAAGCAGCTTCAAATATACATGGATGACTTATGTTTGCAAGCAAAACCCAAAAGAAAGCTGATTCACTTACCGATGGTGAAAAAGACGCTTTCGGGCAACCAAAAGGAGAAAGATGGAGAACGGGGAGTCAGAGTCAAGTTCAACCACATAGATGGCTTCACAACATATCCAATGAGCTGGAAATGCAACTCTCGAGAAGAAAAGTTGAAGAAATTCAACTCCAAGGCAAAAAGACGACTTCGGAGACTGAAATGCCTATAAGGGGGCTTTTTAGCTAAACTGATGACTTTTTAAGTTGAAAACTAGTTAGCAGGGCTTAGGGCACTAGCGCAAAGCATTCTTTGCACAAAAAGACCAACATTTCAAGAAAAGACATCATACGCGTATGATGTCTCACAGCATGAATTTCACATCCATTTCAACATTTGAGTGCATAGCCTCATTCCACATGTTAATCACATCCTATGAACCAAGTATCATGAGAATTGGAGTTAGAAAACCCAAGGAAAACCAAAAAGACACAAAGTAGGCCATAAAATTGATTTTTGGTCCTAATTTTGTCAAAATAACTCCAAACTCATTGAAACTTTGTAGGATTGTTGATCAACACATCTACAAGCTATCTGGAACCAAAAAGCACCATTTTGACACAAAAGACATCATACGCGTATGATGTCTATTTGCACTTACAGAGCCAAAACTGCTCATTTGTCATCATACATCCATTATATATATCTAATACATGCTACATATGAAATTTGGAACCATTTGGTCAAGAGGATCACCCCATTAGCCCAATTGAGGGAAAATCCTTCACCTAAATCATATTTTTGGCCCAAATCCAACATACTCAAGTCCAAACCAAGATTTGAGTAGATATAGTCCTTCACTAGTACATGGGGAGTCCACAGAACCAATCCCATGCAAAATTGATGAAAAAAACATCATACGCGTATGATGTCTCCAGAGCCATTTTTAGCCCAAAATCTATCCAAACTTCATAAATCCACTGAATAAGCCTATCTAAAGCCAAATCCAAGCTTATAGAGAAATTTGGTCCAAAAATACACTAAAGACATCATAAGCGTATGATGTCTCACTATGTGATTTTGCCACCTCAGGGCTTCAACCACCAAACAGAAGTGATCTACATGCCATTTGAAAGTGAACCACCAAGTTTTATCCAATTTGGATCATAAAATCCAAATCCCTTTCAAAATTTTGCCAAGAGCCGGAACTGGACTAAACTGGCCAAAACTTGACCAAATGGGATCCAAACTCAAATCCAAGCATATGATACTCATTATACACTATCAGCTACAAGCACAACCAATATGAAGTCATTTGACACAAAAAACATCATACGCGTATGATGTCTCCAGCATGATTTTGAGCCCATTTTGCATATTTTTTCACCTACCTTGCATCCTTAGGCCCTGAATAGCTCATGTTTCAATTTTCAAGTCATTTGGATAGTTAAAAGCTTCATTTCGGCTTTCAGTACTAAAAAGACGCTAACTTCTGAAATTGGAGTTACAGGATCCATGGATTCCGCCAAGTTATCGGCAACGAAGAGAAAAAGACCGACAATCAAAGATGCTCTTGCAGAAGCGGAACCCTTTGACATTCCAGCAGAAACCCTCAAGCCAACCAAAACTTGGGTGGAGGAAGCAGTATTGGAGAAAGAGGGAATAAAGATCTACCAGGGGACTTTCAGAGATCCTCAAGGGCAAGCGGTGGATGTACCGATGATCCCACAAGAATTGGTAGATTATAGCAGGTCAGAAGACATCAGCAGGTACCTGGAAAGGGCAGACTTGCATAGTTTCTTCACCTCGAGACCATCAGGTGTGGATACAAGAAGAGTGTACGAGTTGGCAACATCCATTCAGAAGGATGGGAAAGCCACACTGACAGCCATGGATGGAGAGAAAGTAGAAGTACAGATCACTCCACAGCTCATTGCAGATGCATTGAAGCTGCATAACAAAGGGAGCTCTGTCAGGGAAAGAAGGGAGGCCATAGAGGTCTATGGATCCAAGAAACAGAATGCAACCTATGGAGATATGGCGGACCAAAGAGCGGCAACCCTTTGCCGACTGTACAACCAGTTTCTCCATGTTTGCAGTAAAAGACCGCAAAAGTATACGACACCGCCCCATGCCATTGCGACCACCATCACATGGGCATTAAAGAGCAATATGCCAAAAGAGGTGAATTACGCTCAACACATCCACGAGCAAGTAATTGCCATGCACAACGAGAAGCCAAAGTACATAGGAGGAGCGGAAATTCTGACAAGAATAGCTTATGAAGCTATTGGAGCTAGAGATCAGTGGCCAAAGGTTCCCTCCCAGAATGAGTGGCTTAGAGAAGCCGACGAGGAGGAAGAACAGCCTGAAGTATCCAAGAGGGCGTCCACAAGAGCACGCCGGAAACTAAAATAGTTTCAGAACCTGAAGAGGAGGTGGACGAGCCGCTTATGAAGAAATTAAAGAAGAAGGTTGCTCCCAAGCAAACAAAAGTCAGAAAGTGGCAAGAATGGAAAGACTAGTGGAGCAGTTTAGAGCAGAAAGAGCTCTAAAGGGTGACTTTGAAGAAAAGTGGGTGCCAGACCCCACCAAAGTCGGAACTAGCTCAGCCAGGCCACATGTTGATCAATACGATCAATATATTAAAGCTTATGAGGAGTCAGAGGCTATACTGGAGCAGCAACCTGTCGAGCCATACACTGAAGAGGAGGTACAGCTTTTAAAAGCTGAGCTGAAAAAGGACGACAAGGGGAAAGGGAAAGTAGATGAGTCTACTAAATCTCAAGAGAAAGACGGGCAAGCCGACAAGGGGAAAGCCAAGGAAGCTGAGGACAGATACCCCTCTATGACTGATGTACCAAGCCGAAGAAGACGAAAAATATTGTGGAAGAGACCACAATAGAGATGGACACAGATGATTTGGAAAAGCCGAAGGCCGAGACCAAAGAAAAGGAGATAGATCCAGTTCAGCAAAAGAGAAATGATTATGAGGATCTGGTACATAGGATACACTGAAGCAAAGGCCCTTGAGGCAGTTTATGGGATCACCCTACAAAAACAAGATGATCGGAGAGGGACGGAGGAAAAAACAAAGAGTACAAAAGAAAGTGAAGAGAAACTGGACGAACAGAACGTACTAGAAGAGCCGAAGCCAGTGGAGGTGGTGGCAGAAAGAGCTTTAGAGTTGACAGATGAAGATGAAAAAGACATGCACATGGTGCATGAACTGCTCAGCAAGATAAAAGAAAGGTCCAAGGCAAAGGAAGTAGAGATTGAGACAGCCAAACAAAGGGAAGCAGAGTTGCAGAGAAAATTAGAGAATGGTAAGATAGAGATCTGAAAGCTATGACTGAATCTGAAAGTCATAAAGCATCACTCTATGACGCGAAAACGAGAGAGACGGCTTGATACTCCAGCTAGCCGAGGCTTCAAGAGAAGTAACAAGTGCACAGGAAGCAAGGGAGCGGATAGAGGATGAGTTGGAGGCGGCCAAGGATGAGCTCATTGAGCTAAGGGAAAGAGTCGAGCTCCAAGAAAGAACAATCACTAGACTCAGGACTACCCCTAGAGCTAGCAGAGCAGGAACCGAACAAGAGGGAGCTATCATACCAGCTGGAAGACCAGGTCCGAAGCTTACAAAGAGAGCTAAGATTAGAGCAAGTGCAAAGGTTGCACATTGCGGAGGGATCATTGGCCGCAGAGGAGAGGCTCACATTAGAAAATCAAACACTACGGACAGAGAATGAGGCCCTCCGCAAACAGCTCCAAGATCTACAAGAGCAACAAAGAAAGAGACAGAGACACCACAAGAAGAATCAGGTGGAGCAGCCATAGAGCTACCAGAAACTGGAGAGGCAACCACAATTGAAGATCCAGCCCCAGCTCAAGAGGTGGCCTCGACTTCAGAATCTCTGAAGAAGAAGAACAAAGCTCCATGACCAAATAGAAAAGTCAGCAGAGGAGAGTGCCAAGGCGGAAATGGAATGGGAGAGGAGACTCCTAATCTCCATTAGACTTCAGGGACTAGACACAAAAGTGCTCCATGAACAGTGGATGCAACCCAGCCTGCCTTTCCCTTTGATGAAATTTGAAGTGCTAAAGACGAAAAAGAGAATAGAGGAGGAGCAGTATGTCGCTCTTTACGAAGGCGACATCACAAAGGAGGAACAATCAAAGAAGATAGTAGATTCACAACCTAGATGGAGGAAAGGTTGGCTGAACAAATACCCAGCCTACCTCATCTACTTGGTGGAGGCACCAAAGGAGATCCGGGAGGATGCAACCTTCTGCCCGTGCCAAGAGTCAGAAACTGGAAAGAGCATGGCCGGATTGCAGAAAAGAAGCCAAATTGGCTTAATTATTCCAGGATGCCAGGACCAAAGGCAGGAGAGAGAATAAGTAAAGCCTACATGGTGAAAACCCTAACGGGCACCATCAAGCTCTTTACTGGCTCTCCTGACCTTTCGTGTCAGATGCTCAAGAAAATCTGCAGGACTCTCTTAGCTTGCATTGAAGTGTTTGCGCCAGATAAAGCCACGACCTCGAGTCTACTATCGACGGCCGACACGGTGACTGATATGATGTACGATCTTTCATTGCAGCCTTCTCCAAAAGTGTTACACCTCCTATACCAAAGGATTATGTTTTTGCCTAGCTTCCACATGCAAACATTCGAAGAAGCTTTCTACACCGGCTTTTTCACCAACGAAAGCAAAATATTCGGCCCAACCTTGACCATCGGCAACCTACGATACGAATCACATTTGCAGATGCTCAAGATGACAGGACTTTATTGACCAAGCATAAAAGTCATGTCAGGGACGACATGAACGCGGAGCGGGGGAGTGTTGAGCCAGCAGAGGATCACACCCACATTTTTGCTCACACTCATCATTTTGTAGCCATTGATTGTAATAAATGTCTTTCCGACATTAATTTTGATTTGAGCCATTCATTAAGTAACGGGACTCAATTGAGTTTCCAGCTTGTAATCCCGAATTATTTCACTTGCTGATGTAATTAGTTAGAGATGTTCTCACCTCCAAGGCTGAGGTATATAAGCCAAAGTTTTTGTAACCTAAGGGATTCAGATTATTAATCAAAGTGAGTTTTTGGAGCGCTGTGACTGTGTCTAAGAGAGAGAGAGAGAGAGAGAGAGAGAGAGAGAGAGAGAGAGAGAGAGAGAGAGTCTTATCTACTTGCTACGCGAGCTACGGAGCCGCCATTGGAGAAGCGACACCGCCATTGTGTTAGCAACGGCGAGAGCTACGCACAGATACCAAGAGTGCGCGCTATCGGCTTCTATGTGTGGTAAGTTCCTACGAGCTTCGGTGTGATTTTTCTTCCAACTCGTGTGTCGGAATGGAGTGTGCAGCATATCTATAGAACCACAACGAGTAGAACTACGCATTAGTACCATCGGGGTCAAGTTTCGGTCACCTGTATTTTTCGGCCTGTCTTCATACGCGTTTACCGCACGGAGTGATTATAGGTTGATTTTGCAGTTCAAGTCTTTAGGGTGTTGTTCTTACCTAGTGTATAGACTTCCCCCTGAGTTTGAGATCGATTCAATGATTCTAGATCCTGTTTCGTATAGCATTCGTTCGTAGTACGGATTTCAGCCACTTGCGTATTTTAGAACTTAGATTTGATTTCCTTAGTAGTGATTGTCATTAGAAGGTCGAGTAGGTGATTTGACACCCACCTAGTTGTTTCCATGCGCCTGCGGGTCAAGCTCCGTCCTCGTCTGACAAATTCTGTTGTTGGTTGAGTTCTCGCTATTTAGCTTCCGCTAGCGGCGTAACCGCCTTAACAAAGGGACAACAACAAATGCTTTGTATTTTGGAGGAACTGATATTTTTCTAGAAGGGTATGCTGATGCAGATATGGTAGGTGACAAAGATACTCGAAGAAGCACTACTGGCTATGTGTTCACGGTTGGAGGCACAGCAGTAAGCTGGGCTTCAAAGCTGCAGAAAGTGGTTTCACTTTCTACCACGGAAGCAGAGTATGTAGCAATGACGGAGGCAAGCAAAGAAATTCTGTGGCTTCACAAATTCTTAGAAGAGCTTGGATTCAAACAAGACAATTGTGTCTTGTACAGTGATAGCCAAAGCGCTATCCATCTTGCGAAGAACTCGACCTTTCATTCAAGGACAAAGCACATTGAGGTGAGATATCACTTCATACGCACTCTTTTGGAAGAGGGACAGCTAAAGCTAGGAAAGGTGCATACAAGTGAAAATCCTGCAGACATGTTTACAAAGGTGGTCAACAAGGAGAAGTTGAGCTTTTGCTCATCTTCAATCAGCATTCAAGGATAAGAAGCCATAATGGAAAGCAGTCACAGGTTTGGTTTGGAGATCAGTCTCCAAGTGGGAGATTGTTAAGTATGGAACCTGATTTACCCTTGTAATTTTCTGTGGTAAAAGCGCACATTTGTAAGGCCCCCATTATGAGGAGAAGCCATCGTGCGTAAAGGAAAATCACTCACCGGAAACCAAAATTTTCACGGACAAGAATCATGGGCAACTTTAGAGGCCTCGGGGGCCTCCGCCCTCGAGACTTTTTTTGTCGCCGGAATATTTCTTTTTGCCGGAATATTATGGCCGGAAGGCGGCCGAAAAGTGGTCGGAAAACAACCTGTCGGTTGGCCGGTGGCCAGTAGTCAATGGCCGATGGCCGGTGGCCGGTAGTCAATGGCCGGTGGCCGAATTCAAAAGCGGACTTGTCTTCTCAAGGGCGGCCACACATGGGCGGATTGGAGGGTCCGATTTGGACTTATTCACACAAGGGCAGCTACACATGGCTGCCTCTCATAAGAGAGGGCATCCCTTTTGGCCTATAAAAGGAGGCCATTTCTACACACATTTCATAGTGTAAAGTTGATGCAGCAAGGTGAGTGTGAGGTGGTGAGAGTGAAGCAAGGTGGGAGCTCTATCAAGGGTTTAATCCCTTTGTAAACTACTTCTTCTGTTGAAGTGCTAAAGCCATTGAGTGGCTGCTTTCCCGTGGACGTAGCCCACATTGGGTGAACCACGTATATCGTGTGTACTCTCTCTCTCTCTCTCTCTCTCTCTCTCTCTCTCTCTCTCTCTCTCTCTCTCTCTCTCTCTCTCTCTACTCTATAATCTCTTGTGTGTGAAATCTATCTCTCTCCATTAAGTAATCTACTCAAATATCTATTTAGCTACGTCTTATTTCTTAACAACTCATAGGGTTGCCTAGCATAGGGGCTGAGGCTCATAGACAGGATTGGACCGATTGCAAAAGATGGAAGGTATAGGGTTGAGATAGTGGAAGAATCAAGCAGTGTAGCAGACTTTTGAGTCCTAGCGAGGGGAGGATGAGGTTTTCCTATGAACCCGTCACCTTTATCTATTAAAGTCCTCAAAGGATCAGTTAAAAATATTGAAAGAAATCCTCTTTCTACTTTCAACCTCCCCATGCACTTGACTTGTCGTCGCTTAATGAAGGCAAATTGTAGAGCCAAGTCAAAAATAGATACTGAAAGAACTCTCTTTCAACTTTCAACCTCCCCCACGAGACTTCTTTTTGCCTAAAGGCATATTGTAGAACCCGCTCTGACCTACCAAATTACCAGCCCCTAGGGTAGAAGAGCCATCAAGTGTTCGGGCTCCAAAATGGAAACAACTCATCTTTTGGAAGGTCCCATGCAAGAAATAGGAGATATGCATCTCACTCAAGAACTTCGTGGTGCAGGACTCTTGCGTGTCATAATAACTAATATCTAATTCTCCTGAATGATTTCTCATGTTAAACTGATCATTTAATATGGGGAAGTATCGGGGGAGAAAAAGCTAGAATATTGGTTAAGCTGGCAGACCGCCGACAAGAGTAGGGATCCAAAGGAGGGAAAATAGGGATCCAAAGGGGGGGCCATCTGCAAAAGAGCAATGTGCAACAATGGGCTTCAAAGACCCTAAGGTTCATCCCATTAAGACTTCCAAAATGCTAAGGTTCCAAAATTCAATGTAAAGTCCAATGTTCAAACCTTAGGGATATTGGATGCTTTGTAAGTGTCCACAAAGTCTTCCTAGATCCCTACATAGGAGGGGGCGAGCCCTTTTAGTAGGGGCTGATGTTGGAATTAGGGTTGCAGAGAAACACACACAGCTTGGAGAAGATGAAGGAAGCTCAAGGCACACAATAGAGAGTGTATTACTTAGTGTGCAATGGAAAGATAGATAGCCCTAGAGTGATGGGCGTATATACAATGCACGGGGGAAAAAACCTCCTAAAGAGGGAAAAAATGCCCCGGTGGTCCAAGTGTATTCACACACATCACTACCACATGTATATGGTAACAAATCCCCCCTGGAGTGATGTGAACAAGAGCTGGCACATGAGAAAAGGGAAGTGCCATGCCCTGAGGACTTGATCAGTCCACAAAGGGGAGTAAGCCCAAAGCTTTGCGGAAAGCTTCAAGCTTCTCACGAGACAATGCCTTTGTGAAAAGATCTGCAAGGTTGTCCTGTGTTGGCACATAAGCCAAGCTGATCTCTCCTGCTGAGAGCCTCTCCCTGACATAATGGTAATGCACCTCAATGTGCTTTGTGCGAGCATGAAAAACTGGGTTCCTCGCAACTTCCAATGTGCTCTAACTGTCAGTGTAGATAGGGTTGGTAGTGTCCTGTCCAACACCCAAATCAGCCATAAGGCGTCTGAGCCATACACACTCAACCGTAGCTGTGAAGACTGCCCTGTACTCAGCCTCACAACTCGAAGTCGCCACAGTAGGTTGCTTCTTGCTCAACCATGATATACATGAACTGCCTAGAATGAAACAAAAACCACTTGTGGACACTCGCGTGTCAAAACAACCAGCCCAATCTGAGTCTAAAAAAGCATGTAAGTCTGGCGGCAATGATCCCCCCTTGGGATAAAACAAGCCAAGATGTAAAGTGCCACTAAGGTAGCGGAAAATCCTCTTGACAACCTGCCAATGCTTAGATCCTGGGCTATGCATAAATCTGCTGACCTGTGAGACTGCAAACTGAATATCCGGCCTCGTGTTGCATACATAAATGAGGCAGCCAACAACAGTTTGATAAAGAGTGACATCAACAGGATTGCCCGCATCATGTAGACTTAACTTCAAACCTGTTTCCATGGGAGTGGCAATAGGTTTGCAATCCTCAAGTCCAAACGTACATAGCAATGTTTCTATGTAACTTTTCTGACACAAGGCAATACCACCATCACACTGCTTAAACTGTATACCCAAGTAATGATGCAATAGCCCCAAATCTTTCATCTTGAAAGTAGCATTCAAATCAGCCTTAAATTCAGCAATATGTCTCTCATTTGGTCCAGTGATCAGCAAATCATCAACATAAAGAACCACAATGAGAAGTACATCACCCTCACGCTTTAGATACAATGTGCTTTCTGTTGGATTGTTACGAAAGCCTCGTTTAACCAAATGAGTGTCAGCTTTCTCATACCAAGCACGAGGAGATTGCTTTAACCCATACAAAGCCTTCTTACATCTGCACACTTTGTCCTCTTGTCCTTTTATGGCAAAACCGCGAGGCTGCGTTACATAAACTTCCTCAAATATGTCACCATTCAAGAAAGCAGTAACAATGTCTGATTGATGTACATCCCAACCAAAATGAGTTGCCAATGCACGTAGAAAACGCACAGTAGTCATACGACAAGTGGGAGCAAAAATCTCTTCATAATCTATGTCTTTTTGTTGTGCATAACCTTTTGCAACAAGTCGAGCCTTATGGCGATCGATCTCACCATGCGGCTTGTGTTTCTACGTACCAATGGCCTCTTTGCCAGGAGGCAAATCACATAAAGTCCATGTGTCATTTTCTATAAGTGCATCATATTCTGATTGCATGGAAGCCATCCAATTTTCTGAATTCTGTGCTTCATCAAAAGACAGAGGCTCCTCAACATCATGTAAACTAGACACAGCCAAAGCATAACAATCTGATGCATAAGATGCATGGCGAGAGCCTGAACGAGTACGACTAGACAAAGGTGCATCCAATTTACTATCACGCAAAGTGTGCACCAGCCATTTTGGCATACCTCTAGCCTGCTCATTTTCAGCCCTTTCCTCATCAAGTACATCATGTATAGCTGCATCAGTAATAGGCTGACCTGTAACATTTTCAGAAACCCGCATAGGCTGTACATTTGCCTCATTAGAACTTACATTCGTATTTCCACCACTGAAAAGAGGCAACAAAATGGTGCACTTCACAGACAACGCAATCAATGCATGATCCTGCGCATCCTTTACATCCCAACGAGCTTGTTCTTCCGTAGGCAAAACAACTCTAACAGTAGCAATCCTTGCAGCAAGACCTGCAACATCCTCAACATCGCCTACATCCTCAGAACCAGGACGTACATCAATGCCCTGCACAATGTTCCAGACACCCTTTGACACAAGAACATGTTGCATCATATAAGCCCACATAGGGTAGTTGTCCCCATCCAACCTGTCCTCAGCAGCAGCAAACATCTTGAACACATCTGTGTTGTTGTTGTCAGCCATGGTAAATGCTGCACCTGATGTGAAAACTGCCCGAAAATAGGAGAAATGGAGCGGGAACAACACGTGCTATATAGCACAAACCGTAGAAGACTATAAGGCACCTATTATGCAGAAAACGGCACTGACAAAAAATCTGCACAAAATGACGAAATAGTTGTGCAGTACTGCCTGTAGTGGAAACGGAGGCCGAAATGATCCCAAATCAAAATTCTGAGCAGACTGAGCTCTTCGATCTCACCCAAAATATTTTTCGACTTGCGAACGCTCGCCAAAGCTCACTGAAATCGGAGAAAGTGAGCAGGTGTGTGCTGGAGCAGCTGGCGACTAAGCCCGGGAGGACGTGACCTGCTCTGATACCAATTGTTGGAATTAGGGTTGCAGAGAAACACACACACCTTGGAGAAGATGAAGGAAGCTCAAGGCACACAATAGAGAGTGTATTACTTAGTGTGCAATGGAAAGATAGATAGCCCTAGAGTGATGGGCATATATACAATGCACGGGGGAAAAAACCTCCTAAAGAGGGAAAAAAATGCCCCGGCGGTCCTAGTGTGTTCACACAAATCACTACCACATGTATATGGTAACAGCTGAGAGGGAAACAAACACACACACACACACACACACACACACACACACACACACACACACACACACACACACACACACACACACACACACACAATCGCAGGCTCCCTTTACACAAAGGAAATAGGGGACACATGTCAGCACCCTAGCCCAGTTGCCCCCAAGGTGCATTCAAATTCTATTGGATGGCCATAGAGGTGGACCAATGAGAATTAGGCTAGAGAAAATCAAGTTTAATTCATTTAAAAACACTTGATAAAAGAATCAATAAGAATTAAGCTCTCTAAAAGACTATTGGACAGTTTCCCAAGGGGTCCACAATGAGCATTCAACAGCCCAATGGCTTGCCAGATTCCTATTGGCTAGAAGACAAAGGGGCCCAATCAGAGTTTAATTGCATTAATTAAATACCTAAAGCTCTCACAAAAGGGGAACGGGGGAAAAATGTCAAAAGGGCTATCACTTATGCTTCTTAATTATGATTGGCTAAGCTTTGCAGGGTCCAATGGGGTGCCAGCATGAGTAGAATCCAAGAAGGGTCGACCAAGAGAGAGGGGGGGCTGATTTCGGCAAGGCATTGTCACACACACTCTCACACAATCTCATGTGGGAAGCAAGAAGACTCTCTCTCTCCTTCTCAAGCTTTAATGGAAAGCTCATCATCTACTCCAAGCTTGTGAGAAGGGAGGCCTCACCAACAACTCTTGGCTTTTTTTGATGCAAATCCAACCAAGAGCCAAGATTCAATGCATGCTCATTTCCTCTACCATGCTAATTACTAAGCTATGCTAAGCTTTTACGAGTGATTATGTGAGGAAATATACTTCTCTCTTGTAAGAATACTCCTTCCTCTCAATCTAGTCTCATACCCCACTAGCTCTCACCATCTTCGAAGGTGTGTGGGTCTGAGACCGTGAGGGAATCGATGCTGCGTTTTATAAGTGTGTGCATGGTTCTTGAAGCTTCCATCTTCATTACACCAGCAAGTTATTGAAGGAACACAAAGTATTGTATTGTACAAAGCCTTTTGGGGGGGGGGACTGGCTCCATGTAATTCCAGTCCTCAATTGTTGTCAATAGCTTAATTTCTCTCTCTTTTGAAGTATTGTTCATGCCTATCTAACTAGGTGTTATGCTTTTTGTTGCTCTCTCCATCCAAGCACTCTTGTTTTTCTCATTAGGAATCTATTCCAACAAAATGCTCACTATGTTTATGCTATTTTCCGCTACACACAATGTGGTACATTGGATCAGAGCACAAGGTTTGGCTTTTCTTGCTCAAGAAGGGAGGTCCTCAAGCTAGCTATAAATGATTGGTATTATTAATTGCAATAGAGTAAGTAGAATAGGGATTTTTCAGCCTTGCAGTGCACCTGCTTCGTGCAGATAACGGGACATCACCGTCAAGAGCTACGGTCTTACTAGTGGAGTCCTACGGGGCTTCCCTAACCACTATTGAGCTATTAGAAGCTTGACATGAGCCGATACTGTTTTGGTGTTGAAAGGCCCTCTCTTCTATTCCTTGAAAAATTAATGATATTTGAGCCACGGGTACAGGAGCTTGAGTGTTTTTCTAAAGGGGTAAAGAGGGGTAGCAACTAGGGCTTGAAGTGCCAAAGTACACCTAAAAAATTTTACACCTAAAAGTTGTTAAAATGACTAACAATAGTAAAGAGAGTGAAATTAATGTTGATAGCTTTGATTTTGCTAATGAGCAGGCTACTAATGATGCCCTTATGCTTGTTAACTACCTTGTTTCTAGGATTCAACAAGCCATGGGCAATCCATCCCTCCAAAGTGAAGTGCAACGGCAGCTTCATGCTCATGGGATTCTCCAAACTCCCCACCATGAAGAGAGAGTACCTAGGAAGCCTCCTTGTGAGACTTCCAAAAGAGGCCTCTCTCCGATTTGGGAAGAAGAAGAGGATCCATACAAAGGGCTCAAAAATTTACTTCTTGATGATGCATCTCCTTCCCAAAGGAGAAATCAAGAGCCCCCACCAAAAGAACAAGAAAGAAGTGAGTCTCCTACCACCTTGGCAGAAATGGCTCCACAAAGACGGCGGACAAAACGCTCTCCATCACATACCTCTCCACACCATAATTCAAAGAGGGATGATTAAAAAAAAGAGAAGAGGAAGGCAAGAAAGAGGTCACCCTCTTCTCCATCTTCCTCAAATTCTTCATCTTCTGAAGAAAGTGATGGTGCAACTTTCAAACCACCAAAAAGAAGAGGCCATAGGAAATTATATGCCACGTGGAAGAGATCGTCCAAGCTCAAGAAGTTCAAAGAGGGAGGAAAGAACATCTCTTTCCTTACCTACTATGGCACCTTTGGTGCTACGGACAAAGTCTTGGCTTTCATCCAACAATTCAATGCGGCGTTTGAAGATGAGGACTTCACGGAGTCCTCTAAGCTAGCCATGTAGCTATGCATTTTCAAAAGTTCGCCAGGCAATGGTGGTCTAGCCTACAGGCAAACAATGAAGCTCAACAAACATGGAAAGCTTTAAGAGCTTCCATCATGAAGCAGTTTTTGGCTACCGATTCCAAAGACAAAGTACTTACTGAATGGCGAAGCTTGAAGCTCTCTCCTTACGAATCTATTCATAAATATGTAGACAAGTTTTGGGACTTACATCTCAAAGCCACTATCTTAATATGGATTTTGGAGAGCAAAAACAACAATTTTGTGCAGGCTTGACTGAAGATATGGCGGAGAACTCCCAAAGGCCACGCACCATATCTGCAGTCATACACCATACCATAGTGGCTTCACCAATCAATTTCCAAACAGGGTCTAAGAGGAGTCTTAAGCCCACAGAGAACAAGGACCGTAACAATGAGCGTAAGGGGAACGACAATGGGAGGACAATGTCCAAAAGTCTCCTAAAGGTAATGCCAACAACAGTAAAGCTGAGGAGAAGGGAGTTTATAAAGGCAAAAATAAACTCTCTCCTGAAGATCTTGAGCGTTATCGTAAAGATAACCGTTGTTTCAAGTGCGGGGAGCCCCAAAAGAACACTCGCCATGAGCCTCGTAGAGCTACCTTGGTCGAAATCCAAGAAGAGGAAGCTCACCACAAAGGATCTCCTCTATGCCATGCTTCGGGAAAGGTAAGAGAACATGATTCTTTTATTCTCTTTGACCCTGGTTCTACTCACAATTTCATATCCACAGAGTTGGCCACCAAGCTAGGCATCCAAGCCTATGAGATGGGAGATGTCCTACCCGTTGATCGTGCTTTCAAGGGGCAAGAAGCTTCAGCCACCCCCTTAATCGGGAAATTGAGGCTCCATGTCCAAAGCTATGTGGACAAAGAGAACTTCTTTATCTCTCCTCTCAAGCACGAGGATGTAATCCTAGGGGGACCATGGTTTAATCGCATGGCTGCCAATGTTAAATTCTTTGAAAGGAAAATCTACTTTAGGTTCAGGGGAAAATATATGTACATAGATGCTAAGGAGTTGGGTAGGACCGTACCCATTGTACATACGCAAGCTTGCAATAAGTCAAGAAAGAGCTCTATTTCCGCATACATGATTTTTGTTAAAATTTTTCAAAATGAACCTAATGCTTTAGCAAAACAAAAGATAAATTATCACAAGGAATTAGAGTTATCCAATTTTCTCAAGGGATTTCAAGATGTTTCTATTGACGACATCCCTTGTGAACTACCTCCTAAACGAGGCAATGATGACCATGCAAGTAAACTTCTCCCAGGAAGTTAACCGCCTAATAAACCTCCTTATAGAGTTTCTCAAGCTCAACAAGAGGAGATTATGTGGCAAGTGCATGAGTTAGTTGAGAAGGGCATGGTTAGGCCTAGCTCATCTCCATTTTTCTCACCTGTATTATTAGTGCAAAAGAAAGATGGCACATACCGTATGTGTGTCGACTATAGAGCACTAAATAGGATCACTATCAAGAATAGGTTTCTCGTTCCACGGGTAGAAGACCTATTTAATAAGCTACAAGGGTCGACCTACTTCAGTAGAATTGACCTAAAAAGTGCCTACCATCAAATAAGGATAGTGATCAAGACATTGTAAGGACCACATTTTGCACTACGTTTGGTCTTTACGAACACATTGTCATGCCTTTTGGCTTGACCAATGTACCAGCCACATTCAACCGCTTGATGGAGAAGCTATTCAGGCCTCACTGAACCTTTACTAGAGTGTTCTTTGATGATATCATCATGTACTCTAATTCCCTAGACAAACACAAGCAACACCTCTAGGTAATATTTCAAGTCTTACGAGAGAATAAACTTTATATTAATTGAAAGAAAAGTGAGTTTTCTTACAAGGGATTCAATATTTAGGTCACATTATCTCTAAAGATGGCATCCAAATGAAAACATCAAAGCTAGAGGTAATAAAAGGATGGCATAATCCAAGGAATCTTCATGAACTAAGAAGCATTATAGGTATGTGTGCATACTATACACGCTTCATAGAAAACTTCTCACAAATTGCGGGACCATTTCATGACTTAACAAAAAAAAACGTTAGGTATACATGGTCTACCAAAGAGAACAATGCTTTCAAAAGGCTTATCTCTCAACCTATGCTTACACTGTCGGGTCTCTCAAATCCATTTGAGGTCCAATGTGACGCTTGTGGTGATTGCCTTGGAGCTGTCTTGCTCCAAGAAGGGCACGCCATAGCCTATTAAAGTCGAAGGCTTGACCCTGTTGAGCAAGCTCTAGGCATATATGAAAAGGAACTCCTCGCAGTTCTACATGCCTTAGACTCGTGGAAGCACTATTTATTGGGGACTCCTTTCATTCTGCGGACGGATCACCAAAGCCTTAAGTACTTCATGACGCAGACCAAACTCTCCGGCAAACAAATGAGGTGGACAAATTTTCTTTTGCAATTTCATTTTCATATTGCTCACATTGCTGGCAAGCATAATCAAGTAGCCGATGCACTCTCAAGACGGCTGAGAGTGAATGTAGTTTCCATAGAAACTCACAATGCTCTATCTTCTATGATAGATGAGTACGCTATTGATCCCGATTTTAGAGATGTGATTTCAGCCCTTGCACTAGGGAAGAAAGAGGAACCATTTACTTTACAAGATAGTTATCTTCTCTATGGTAATAGACTATGCGTTACTAACTCACTCCGTGAAAAAGTAATGTATGAATCTCATGCTCCTCCTTATGCGGGGCATAGAGGGATTCAGTCTACCCTAAAAGAGATTGAAACATATTTCAGTTGGCCTACCATGAAATCAAACATACAAGAGTATGTTTCTAAATGTGTGGTATGCCAAAAGATGAAGTTTGATAGAGGGAAGCAACCTGGATTGCTTCAACCATTGCCAATCCCTAATTCACCATGGGAGAGCATATCCATGGATTTTATCTTTGGGTTGCCCAAGTCTATCCATGGGAAAACAAGAATATGGACGATAGTAGGCAGGTTTAGCAAACAAGCTCATTTTGTACCTGTCAAAAAGACTATCAAAGCCCATCAAATGGCAACCCTCTTCATATCACAAATCTTCAAGTACCATGGCTTGCTGATGTCCATAGTGTCGAATAGAGATCCTAGAATGACCAGTAATTTTTGGAAGGGTCTCTTTGAAAATTTAGGGACAAGGCTAAACTTATCTTTGGCCTATCACCCGAAAACTGATGGACAAAGTGAACTAGCCAACCTAACAATTTTGATCTACTAAAAGCCTACGTAACGGAAGTAGATCAAAGGTCCCAATGGGAGAAGTACTTACCCTTAATGGAGTATGCCTACAATAACATTGTACATACTTCCACGGGAAAAGCACTTTCGAGATAATTGAGGGAAGATCTAAAAGTCCCCTACTACTTAAGGTACATAGGAAGATCTTCGTTGCAAATGAGTATAACCGAGACCTACAAGAATCTTTCCAAAATATTAAGGATGCTCTCCCTATCTCATAGCAAAGGCAAAAGTTACTACTGATAAGCACCGAAGAGCCCAAGCCTTTAAAGAAAATGATTGGGTCTTGCTTAAATTTTCCAAGGCTCGATTAAGGCACACGATGGGCAAGAATCCTACTGGACACCAAAAGTACTATACTAAGTTAGCAAAAAGGTACTATGGTCCCTTCTAGATTCTTAGACCAATCAATGACATGGCCTATCAACTCAAGTTGCCCACTCATTGGCTCATACACAATGCTTTTCAATTAAGCCTATTAAAGCCTTACAAAGGAGAGACACCTCAAGAACCAACTATTGAGGACCCACCGGAGATCGAGGACCAATAAGACGTGCTGCAGCGTCCATTCTCCGACATGAAGACAAGGTATTGAGAGACGGTAACATTATGCGACGGTATCTTATTAAGTTTAAGATATATCCTTTTGAAGATGCTAGATGGATGCAAGGCATACAATTAAAGGATAACCTAAACCTTGTCAATGCTTACAATTCTTCCCTAGAGTAAGCAAATGTACAAATGTTTAAAATGAACAAAGTTTTTGTCTTATAAGACTCTCTTTTTCTTTATTATGCACAAATGTTAAGTAGTATGCATGCTTAGAATCAAGTTTGCGGAGACAACGTCTCCCAAACACCAAGTAGAGCTTGTCACTCTACTATGGAAGATTGATAGGACTAATGCGCACACATGCTTGCGGCAGCTTAGGCTCTCAAGCACCAAATGGATTAGTCATCCATTCTGGAATGATGTCATAGGGTAAGATAGGGATCCTCTACCCGCTAGAACAAGGACTAATCAATAGGCTTTATCTTCTCTAACCCATAGTCGAGGACGACTATGATTTCAAGAGAGAGGTAATGTTATAATAACTAATATTTAATTCTCCTAAATGATTTTCTCATGTTAAACTGATCATTTAATCTGGGGAAGTACCAGGGGAGAAAAAGTTAGAATATTGGTTAAGCTGGGAGACCGGCCAGAGTAGGGATCCAAAGGAGGGAAAATAGGGATCCAAAGGGGGGGCCATTTGCAAAAGAGCAATGTGCAACAATGGGCTTCAAAGACCCTAAGGTTCAACCCATTAAGACTTCCAAAATGCTAAGGTTCCAAAATTCAATGTAAAGTCCAATGGGCAAACCTTACGGATATTGGATGCTTTGTAAGTGTACACAAAGTCTTCCTAGATCCCTACATAGGAGGGGGCGAGCGATTTTAGTAGGGGATGAGAGAGAAACACACACACACACACAATCACAGGCTCCCTTTACACAAAGGGAATAGGGGACACATGTCAACACCCTAGCACAGTTGCCCCCAAGGTGCATTCAAATCCTATTGGATGGCCATAGAGGTGGAACAATGAGAATTAGGCTATAGAAAATCTATTTTAATTTATTTAAAAACACTTGATAAAAGAACCAATAAGAATTAAGCTCCATAGAAGACTATTGGACAGTCTCCCAAGGGGTCCAATGAGCATTCAGCAGCCCGATGGCTTTCCTGATTCCTATTGGCCAGAAGACAAAGGGGTCCAATGAGAGTTTAATTGCATTAATTCAATGCCTAAAACTCTCACAAAAGGGGAAAGGGGGACAAATGTCAAAAGGCTATCACTTATGCTTCTCAATTTTGATTGGCTAAGCTTTGCAGGGTCCAATGGGGTGCCAGCATGAGTAAAATCAAAGAGGGGTCGACCAAGAGAGAGAGGGGGACTGATTTTGGCAAGGAATTATCACACACACTCTCACACAATCTCATGTGGGAAAAAATAAGACTCTCTCTCTCTCTCTCCCTCCTTCTCAAGCTTTAATGGAAAGCTCATCATCTACTCCAAGCTTGTGA